>NC_048304.1:102179776-102244776 GCF_013100865.1 Trachemys scripta elegans | reverse complement strand
ACACACCTGAAATAGTTTTAGAAGATGTAGACAGGGAAAGCTTAAAAGCTGTAATTATGTGAAACTGGAAATAATGGATGGAAATAATGCAGTAATTCAGTTGCTATTAATAAATAGTTCTGTAAGAACTCAAAATCGCTGAGTCATCTGCCCATTTCCGTTGCACAAGTGGTAGAAAACTTCCTATAAAGAATGCAGCAGGAATGTGTCTATGTGGTTATTTGCATGCACAATTACCACAATTGCCCATACAAGTATGCTCAGTGACACACAAGTTAGGTGTGCAAATACATGTTTTTGTATGCCTAAATATTTGAAAAGTAAAACAGTGTTCTTGATAATGTCCAACACAGACATTTGAGGCCTGATTTTCAGAGGTTCAACTGAAGTCAGGTTATCATGGCCTACTCTTATCATTTTATTAATCAATTATGGAAATCAATAGGAATGCTGTTGATCAAGTAGTTATCTTTTGGGATCATATAGAGGGTTTCTAAGATGGTGAGGTGCTCCATCAACATATGACTGAAGAAACTGCATGCTGCAATCCAAGACTGTATTTAAAATCAGTATCCCCATTGCCTATGAAGATAGTTTTCATGAGAAAAAGCTGTTGAGTTCATGATGGGTTTTCAGTGGAAACGAGCTCCAAAGCAGGAAGTGGTTGGAATCTGTCAAGCATACAGTAAACTTAGGGTACATCTTCACTACCTGCCAGATAGTAATCAAATCTATCTGGGATCGATTTATCGCGTCTCGTCTAGACGCAATAAATCGATCCCCGAACGCACTCCCCGTTGACTCCGGAACTCCACCAGGGCGAGAGGCGGAAGCGGAGTTGACGGGGGAGCTGCAGCCATCAATCCCGCGCTGTGAGGATGCGAGGTAAGTCGATCTAAGATACGTCGACTTCAGCTACGCTATTCTCGTAGCTGAAGTTGCATATCTTAGATCAATCCCACCCCCCCAGTGTAGATCAGCCCTCAGGTTTGAAGCTTGGCATTTACTGATATAGATTCTTAATTACAACAACAGAGTAGGTAGTCAGGTTTCAGAGTGGTAGACGTGTTAGTCTGTATCAGCAAAAAGAACGAGGAGTACTTGTGGCACCTTAGAGACTAACAAATTTATTTGAGCATTTATTTGACTGGTATATAAGGGGAGTCAGCAGCGAACCAGCTGAGCGGCAAACAGCAGAGGCTAACAGAGGGAGTTTGCCTGGGAGTTCGTTTGGGGAGCGCTCACTGAGGCTTTCATCTGCAGGTTTCTCTGAGTAGTTCCTGCAACAGTTGAGGAAGCTCTTAAGAGGACAGTGATATGGAAGGTGAGCGATCAGCTGTTGTAACCTGCACAGGATGTGCCATGTTTGTCTTTCTTCCACAGGACAGAAGCGACTTTGTCTGTACAAAGTGCAAGCTGGTCTCCATATTGGAAGAGAAGGTTCGAGGGCTGGAGAAACGAGTATCTACTCTGCGTTGCATAAGGGAAAATGAAGATTTCCTGGACAGACGTCAGGAAATGCTTCTACGGCTGCAATGTTCTGAAGATTCAGAGCAGGCGCAGCAGGGACAGAAGGATTGTGAAGAGGTTTGGCAGCATGCGACCTTCAGAAGGAGAAAGAGGAGCGTCCATGCACCAGCAACAGGTGAGCAATCGTTTCCATGTTCTCTCTACAGGTACTAATGTGGAGAGTGGACTAGATGACCCATCTGAGGGAAGGGAGCAGAAGGAGACTCCACCGATTGGAAGGCAAAAGATGCACTGTCCTAGGGATGGGGGTTCCACGACCACCACTCCCAAGAGGAGGAGGAGGGTGGTGGTGGTCGGGGACTCCCTCCTCAGGGGGACTGAGTCATCTATCTGCCGCCCCGACCGGGAAAACCGAGAGGTCTGCTGCTTGCCAGAAGCTAGGATACACGATGTGACAGAGAGACTGCCGAGACTCATCAAGCCCTCGGATCGCTACCCCTTCCTGCTTCTCCATGTGGGCACCAATGATACTGCCAAGAATGACCTTGAGCAGATCACTGCAGACTACGTGGCTCGGGGAAGAAGGATAAAGGAGTTTGAGGCGCAAGTGGTGTTCTCGTCCATCCTCCCTGTGCAAGGAAAAGGCGTGGGTAGAGACCGTCGAATCGTGGAAGTCAACGAATGGCTACGCAGGTGGTGTCGGAGAGAAGGCTTTGGATTCTTCGACCATGGGGTGGTGTTCCAAGAAGGAGGAGTGCTAGGCAGAGACGGGCTCCACCTAACGAAGAGAGGGAAGAGCATCTTCGCCAGCAGGCTGGCTAACCTAGTGAGGAGGGCTTTAAACTAGGTTCACCGGGGGAAGGAGACCAAAGCCCTGAGGTAAGTGGGGAAATGGGATCCTGGGAGGAAGCACAAGCAGGAGAGCACAAGAGGGGAGGACTCCTGTCTCATACTGAGAAAGAGGGACGATCGATGAGTTATCTTAAGTGCCTGTACACAAATGCAAGAAGGCTGGGAAACAAGCAGGGAGAACTGGAAGTCCAAGCACAGTCAGGGAACTATGATGTGATTGGAATAACAGAGATGTGGTGGGATAACTCACATGACTGGAGTACTGTCATGGATGGATATAAACTGTTCAGGAAGGACAGGCAGGGCAGAAAAGGTGGGGGAGTTGCATTGTATGTAAGAGAGGAGTATGACTGCTCAGAGCTCCGGTATGAAACTGCAAAAAAACCTGAGAGTCTCTGGATAAAGTTGAGAAGTGTGAGCAACAAGGGTGATGTCGTGGTTGGAGTCTGCTATAGACCACCAGACCAGGGGGATGAGGTGGATGAGGCTTTCTTCTGGCAACTAGCAGAAGTTGCTAGATCGCAGGCCCTGGTTCTCATGGGAGACTTTAATCACCCTGATATCTGCTGGGAGAGCAATACAGGGGTTCACAGACAATCCAGGAAGTTTTTGGAAAGTGTACGGGACAATTTCCTGGTGCAAGTGCTGGAGGAACCAACTAGGAGCAGAGCTTTTCTTGACCTGCTGCTCACAAACAGGGAAGAATTAGTAGGGGAAGCAAAAGTGGATGGGAACCTGGGAGGCAGTGACCATGAGATGGTCGAGTTCAGGATCCTGACACAAGGAAGAAAGGAGAGCAGCAGAATACGGACCCTGGACTTCAGAAAAGCAGACTTTGACTCCCTCAGGGAACAGATGGGCAGGATCTCCTGGGAGAATAACATGAAGGGCAAAGGGGTCCAGGAGAGCTGGCTGTATTTTAAAGAATCCTTATTGCGGTTGCAGGAACAAACCATCCCGATGTGTAGAAAGAATAGTAAATATGGCAGGC
Source organism: Trachemys scripta elegans (assembly GCF_013100865.1). NCBI lineage: Eukaryota > Metazoa > Chordata > Testudines > Emydidae > Trachemys > Trachemys scripta. The sequence goes on along the minus strand of NC_048304.1, from coordinate 102,241,463 downwards.
GACCAGCTTGGCTAAACAGTGAAATCCTTGCTGATCTTAAATGCAAAAAAGAAGCTTACAAGAAGTGGAAGATTGGACAAATGACCAGGGAGGAGTATAAAAATATTGTTCAGGCATGCAGGAGTGAAATCAGGAAGGCCAAATCACACTTGGAGTTGCAGCTAGCAAGAGATGTTAAGAGTAACAAGAAGGGTTTCTTCAGGTATGTTAGCAACAAGAAGAAAGTCAAAGAAAGTGTGGGCCCCTTACTGAATGAGGGAGGCAACCTAGTGACCGAGGATGTGGAAAAACCTAATGTACTCAATGCTTTTTTTTGCCTCTGTCTTCACGAACAAGGTCAGCTCCCAGACTGCTGCACTGGGCAGCACAACATGGGGAGAAGGTGACCAGCCCTCTGTGGAGAAAGAAGTGGTTCGGGACTATTTAGAAAAACTGGACATGCACAAGTCCATGGGGCCGGATGCGCTGCATCCGAGGGTGCTAAAGGAGTTGGCGGATGAGATTGCAGAGCCATTAGCCATTATTTTTGAAAACTCATGGCGATCGGGGGAGGTCCCGGATGACTGGAAAAAGGCTAATGTAGTGCCCATCTTTAAAAAAGGGAAGAAGGAGGATCCGGGGAACTACAGGCCAGTCAGCCTCACCTCAGTCCCTGGAAAAATCATGGAGCAGGTCCTCAAGGAATCAATTATGAAACACTTAGAGGAGAGGAAAGTGATCAGGAACAGTCAGCATGGATTCACCAAGGGGAAGTCGTGCCTGACTAACCTAATTGCCTTCTATGATGAGATAACTGGCTCTGTGGATGCGGGGAAAGCAGTGGATGTTATTCCTTGACTTTAGCAAAGCTTTTGATACGGTCTCCCACAGTATTCTTGCCGCCAAGTTAAAGAAGTATGGGCTGGATGAATGGACTGTAAGGTGGATAGAAAGCTGGCTGGATCGTCGGGCTCAACGGGTAGTGATCAATGGCTCCATGTCTAGTTGGCAGCCGGTTTCAAGCGGAGTGCCCAAAGGGTCGGTCCTGGGGCCGGTTTTGTTTAATATCTTTATTAATGATCTGGAGGATTGTGTAGACTGCACTCTCAGCAAGTTTGCAGATGACACTAAACTAGGAGGCGTGATAGATACACTAGAGGGTAGGGATCGGGTACAGACGGACCTAGACAAATTAGAGGATTGGGCCAAAAAAAAAACCTGATGAGGTTCAACAAGGACAAGTGCAGAGTCCTGCACTTAGGACGGAAGAATCCCATGCACTGCTACAGACTAGGGACCGAATGGCTGGGTAGCAGTTCTGCAGAAAAGGACCTAGGGGTCACAGTAGACGAGAAGCTGGATATGAGTCAACAGTGTGCTCTTGTTGCCAAGAAGGCTAACAGCATTTTGGGCTGTATAAGTAGGGGCATTGCCAGCAGATCGAGGAACGTGATCGTTCCCCTTTATTCGACATTGGTGAGGCCTCATCTAGAATACTGTGTCCAGTTTTGGGCCCCACACTACAAGAAGGATGTGGAAAAATTGGAAAGAGTCCAGCGGAGGGCAACAAAAATGATTAGGGGTCTGGAGCGCATGACTTCTGAGGAGAGGCTGAGGGAACTGGGATTGTTTAGTCTCCAGAAGAGAAGAATGAGGGGGGATTTGATAGCAGCCTTCAACTACCTGAAGGGGGGTTCCAAAGAGGATGGAGCTCGACTGTTCTCTGTGGTGGCAGATGACAGAACAAGGAGCAATGGTCTCAAGTTGCAGTGGGGGAGGTCCAGGATGGATATTAGGAAACACTATTTCACTAGGAGGGTGGTGAAGCACTGGAATGCGTTCCCTAGGGACGTGGTGGAGTCTCCTTCCTTGGAGGCTTTTAAGGCCCGGCTTGACAAAGCCATGGCTGGGATGATTTAGTTGGGAACTGGTCCTGCTTTGAGCAGGGGGTTGGACTAGATGACCTCTTGAGGTCCCTTCCAACCCTGATATTCTATGATTCTATGATTCTATGATAAGCTTTCGTGGGCTAAAGCCCACTTCATCAGATGCATGCATCAGATGTAGGTAGTATGAAGGAGGAACTTTTACAGTGTATTAAAGAAAGGAGTGATATGTGGCACAGCTTCCTGGATTTCCTTGGAAATATGAAGCAGTATCGTTCAGTCATTAATAACAGGGCCTTGGAAATATGAAGCAGTATCATTAATTCGTTCATTAATAACTGGGGTAACCGGGAAATGTTTTAATTTAGAAGAAATACTTGAAACTAGCAATTGGCTGGGATTGCATCCCCCTATTTACCCAGCTGCCTGAGAAGTTCCTATCAAAATATATTGTGTTCCCCTACCAGGACACTGAACATTTGGAATAAGGTTGCAAGTATTAATATCATTTAAAGGAGGAGTGACATTATGAACAAATGCCTAAACTCCCCTTCATCCGAAGATCATTGTATGACAGCTATATCTCCTTAGATAGAAGAATTCACAGCTTGGCTTAATTTTCAAAATATATGAAGATCCTTTTCAAAATATATGTAGGACCAGCTACACTATTAACCTCAAAATAATCATTCACCTTTCACTGTCAGCAATTAATAATCTAATTGCCTGCATGTCAGTTGCAATCCCTTGAGTTAGTTAGCCAGATATAGTTATATATTAAATTTAAAAGTTGCAGGAACTTCTGTAGTTTGCAGGCAAACATTTTTAATAATAAAAATAATCACTACCTGGCAAGTTCCAATACTGAATAAGTCAGAGAATAGCAATTTATTATGTCATAGCTAGTTTACCGTAGAAATGTAAGTAACATCAGGTAGTTACAAAACAAATAGTCCAAACAAAAAAACTGAGTTAAATAAAATACTGATACCACTCAAAGCAGCAGTTTACCAGCTCTTGCAGCTAACCCACACAGCAGATAGACTTTGAACTATTCTCCTGCTTACTTTTTAACATTTATATTGCAGTGCCCTAAACCAGATTGAGGCCGCATTAAGCTAGATACTGCATAAACATATGGTAAACAAAAAATGCCTGCCCCAAAGAGTTTACAATCTGGTACTTTGATTGCAACTCATATTCCATTAAATTCTCCCTTCAGGAATGCCTGCTAGGTCAGACTGCTCTCCTGTCCCTGCTTCACAATAAATAAATAAAGATATCCTATCTCCTAGAACTGGAAGGCATCTTGAAAAGTCATTGAGTCCAGCCCCCTGCCTTCACTAGCAGGACCAAATACTGATTTTGTCCCAGATCCCTAAGTGGCCCCTTCAAGGATTGAACTCACAACCCGGGGTTTAGCAGACCAATGTGCAAACCACTGAGCTATCCCTCCCCATATTGCATGGTACAAGATCATGACAGCTGAACTCCCAAGATATTCCCAAGCTCACCAGCTCCTGGTCACCTTCTTGGCCAGATTCCATAACCCAATCCCAAGGGTGCCTTCCTGAAGTGCAGACAGGGCCTGGTTATTGGCTTCTTTTCCTTCTTGTTGGGGTGGGAAGTGAGGGAGCCTACCGTTCTCTTTGGCCATAGCTTGTGGGTCTAGTCCCGGAGATAGCTAGTCTCAGGTCTGGGGGAAGTGAGCAAGAAGAAGGCAACTTCTTATATAAAACCTCAGGCTGTAGGATGGCAGCTCCTCCTTTCTCCAATAGATGTCCTGGTTGGAGCTAAATCAAGAGATGAATCCACCAGCCCAGCCCCCTAAGGAGCGCTGGAAGGACTCAAGTTTGGGAACTAATGGGCAAAGTATAAATCTCTTTTTTTCTAGGAGTTCATGAAATGCTGACTGCTAAATCATAGTGAAACTCATAGTGAAACTCATACAAGGACAGTACCCAGAGTCATGGTATTCTAAAGCATGAAGCACTTTAGTAGGGCAATGTTGGCCCAATTACTATATCTGTTCTATGTTTGAATAGATTATTTCAATCTCAAAACTGTCAATCCAGCATCTTTCACCAACCTTAAATCCACACACATTAGAATAAATTTTAAAGTATGTTACAGTACTTTAAAAGGTTGCAATTGAACTGACAAAAGAAAGAAGTTCCAAGTTAAAGCTATTACTCCAGCCTTATAATTCTACTGGGCTCAGTTATTTCAAAGATTTCTGAATAGTATATGTCCTTACCTATAATAGCCCTGACCTTGCATGCGCATAACTTAGAGTGAAATCACTGTACGTTTTATGTAAATAATAGCTGTGGGATTGGGTCCATACATGTACTACAATGTAAAGGTACAATGGGATGAGTTAGCCACTATGCTAACATGAACATGGGTTTTCTCTGGAAGGTTGTGTGAGACAGACATTATTTTTACTGAATAAGCCCATGATATTTGACCTCATTTTGATGGTTGCCTGACCCACTAATTATTCATGAAAATTTCGATGGGATGTTTGCAAAATGATTTTTTTAAAACCGTATCAGGCACTATGTGAAGAGTGCAAAAAACGATAAGTTGTTAAAGATAAATTCCTTAGGTGTTTGACTTAGCATTCTTCAATTATTAGTCTAATTATTCTTCTATTATTTAGGCAGCAAGCCAAAGGTTCTTGGGTGCATCGAAAGTTAATGGGGGAGATGAAGAAAAACTGTAAGGTCATGTCAACATATGTTCATTAAAGCTTGAGTTTCTTTTGCATTAAACTTACTATCCGCTCTAACAATTTACCAGGGTCTATTCATTTAATACTAATAAAATATGCAGGAGTAATTATTTAAATATATTCTCTTAACCAGGTTTTTTTTTTTTTTTTTTGGTCATTTCTATTGTGTGCAAAAAACGACAGAGCTGCAAGATAGAAGGCTCATTTGGAAATCTACAGGAAAGGTTGACGAGTCTCCTGTTCACTGCCAGAGAGAAATACACAAGATCCCACAAACTTGGCAAGAGTCCCCAGTACTTTCTAGCATACTGCACTGGCTATATACATTTACATACAAAAATTTATATTAGAGGAAAGTTATTTGGGTTGAAAAATCAAGCACTCCAAAGTTAAGAAATGTCACTTTCACAGATGTGTATGCACTCTTCATTTTTCTACTTATACCACTAAGGCTATGTCTACACTACCACTTATGTCGGTATAACTTTTGTTGCTCAGGGGTGTGAATAAACCACCTCCCCCTGCCTCAAGTGACATAAATTACACCAACATAAACACCGGTGTGGACAGCTTCTCCTGCCAACATAGCTACCACCGCTCATTGGGGGTGGATTAATTAAGTTGATGGGAGAGCTCTCGTCTATCTTCTCTTCTCTCTTCTATCAGAGCAGCTACACTAGAGAGCTTGCAGCAGCATAGCTGCAAGCTCTCTAGTGTAGACGTAGCCTAAATGGGCAGGGTTTTGTGGAAAAAATAGTATGTGATCACCTAATTAAAGACTGAATCATAATATGTATGCACAAAGGAGGCAGAATTGAGGTCGCTCACATTGGCAACCCTAACTTTTAAATGCTTACCTTTCCAACCTAAATAACATTCTTTTAACATATCTTTTGTATGTAATTTCTGAGGTTATTTTAAGAAAGGAAAATGTAAAAACAAATGATATTATGTACAACCGTCAACAGAACTAACTACATTTCTTGGTGGCAGGAGAAGGCTGTTATCACAGAATCAGGATGTGTGACTGGTGCCATGTGCTGGGTCTAGCGGATGGTCAGGGAGCCTAACCTAGACTGGATCTCTCTCACTCTCTCCCTAGGAGGTAAAAACCTCTTTCCCCATTTGGTGCTCCCAGAGGGGGAATGAGTTTCTGGGGTCAAGGGAGGTTATGTGCAGAGGCCCAATTCCTTACTGGGATCTGTGGGAAGCAGGGCCAGCTCCAGGCACCAGCTTGTCAAGCAGGTGCTTGGGGCGGCCACTCTGGAGAGGGGCGGCACGTCCAGCTATTCGGCGGCAATTCAGCGGACAGTCCCTCACTCCCGCGAAGGAGCGAAGGACCTCCCGACGAATTGCCGCCGCAGATCACGATCGCAGCTTTTTTTTTTTTTTTTTTTTTTTTTTTGCCGCTTGGGGCGGCAAAAACCCTGGAGCCAGCCCTGGTGGGAAGTGCCATCTAGAATGTTCAAGTTCAATTATTTTGGCTGCCAAAATTAACCTGAGTAATGCAAACAACAGAAAGGAAAAGGCAATGTTTAATAGTTTATAATTCAGCTAAATGTAAATAGAATTTCATGGGACACAGAAAAGACATTTCTTTAGCCTAAAAGTCTTATTCTTACCCAATTTCTAAGGCCTGCTGCAAACAATGCAGTGTTTAGAGCTTATCAGAATGTGACCATACGCTACTTTTATAATTAAAAGTGCTTGGCAACTAACCTATGGGGTCACTACCACTTTATTACACCAAAATTAGACATGGAAGCTTGTTTATGCTTTTTTGGAGTCCATGTGGGTTTTGCGTTGAAAGGAATAGGATCAGGACTACAATTTGAATTAAAAATATATTAGCCACTATTTGTAACAACAGATACATGCAGTGATAATTACAATTTCTGTCCAGAATAGTTTATGTGTGCTACGTAGCAGAAGCAGGCTAAGCTAGCACATATGACAGAATACATGTACTTTGCTGGAATGGGGCGGAGGCATCAGAGTAAGTGAGAAAAATCTATTGTAGAAATTAGAAACTAATCCAAATCCTGCCTGGCAAATCTGCTTATTTAATATGTTCATTTAAATTCATTTCACAGTCAAGGAAAATGAGATTTTTTTAAAAAAAAATGTTTATTAATGCAAGTTATAGGGGAAAATAAATCCACTGGCTTTTTTTCCCTGGAGCTCTGAACAGGGAGACCTGTGTAGTATTCACCGTGAAATGAAAAATATTTTTTTGTATAATATGAGTTTAACTAAAGCAAATATTTATGGTTCACCAATAAACAACTTTAAAAAGATCTTCCTAATTAAAAAGCATAGAGGAAAAAAGTTAATAGAAGGTTCCAACAAGAATGATGGAGCTTGTTAAGAATATACACAAATGACAAGACTTTTATTAAATACTCTGAAATATGGGACCCACTGCCCAATACTACAAGGTGCTGACTACATCCTGAAAGCAACTGAGCAGTCTATGAAAGAAAAGTATCTTTCATGAAGGGCCTCTTGATTTCGATGGTACTAAAAACTCCAATCTGATCTTTTCCAAGAACAAAGCAGGTCAGGTTACTATCAGTAATTTAGAGGCACATTTATTATGTTCTCATATATGTCCTGCACTTTTTCAGATCACAATATGGTCACTAAAGTCAAAGTCTCTGGTGGCATAATCTTACGGAAGTCTATGGAGAATTCAACCCTTATACTAAATATTGACAGTACTGTATCTCTAGTCTCAAGTAGTTGCTTAACAACATAATATCCAGAGAAGCTGGTTTCCCCTCATACAGGAGTGGTGCCAGGGTTTTTGGCGCCCTAGGCAAGGGTCCTTCCGTGCTCCCGGTCGGCGGCGGCAATTCTGCGGCGGAGGGGTCCTTCCGCGCTCCCGATCTTCGGGGCACTTCGGCGGCGGGTCCTGGAGCGAGTGAAGGACCCGCCACAGAATTGTTGCCGAAGACCCGGAGCGCGGAAGGACCCCCTGCCGCCGAATTGCCGCCCCCCCAAATCCTGGTGCCCTAGGCAACTGCCTAGGTCGCCTAAATGGAAGCGCTGGCCCTGCCCTCATAGAATCCTAGGACTCGAAGGGATCTTGAGAGGTCATCTAGTCCAGTCCCCTGTACTCATGGCAGGACTAAGTATTATCTAGACCACCCCTGACAGGTGTTTATCTCGCTTGCTCTTTAAAATCTCCAGCGATGGAGATTCCACAGCCTCCCTAGGCAATTTATTCCACTGCTTAAGCACCCTTCCAGTTTTTCCTAATGTCCAATCTAAACCGCCCTTGCTGCAATTTAAACCCATTGCTTCTTGTCCTATCGTCAGTGATTAAAGAGAACAATTTTTCTCCCTCCTTCTTATAATAACCTTGCATGTAATTGAAAGATGTTATCATGTCCCCTGTCAATCTTCTCTTCTCCAGACTAAACAAACCCAATTTTTTCAGTCTTTCCTCATAGGTCATGTTTTCTGTAACTTTACTCCTTTTTGTTGCTCTTCTCTGGACTTTCTCCAATTTGTCCACATCTTTCCTGAAATGTGGTGCCCACAACTGGAAACAATATTCCACAGTTGAGGCCTAATCAGCACGGAGTAGAGTGGAAGAATTACTTCTTGTGTCTTGTTTACAACTCTCCTGCAAATACATCCCAGAATTATGTTTGCTTTTTTTGCAACAGTGTTGCACTGTTGACTCATCTTTAGCTTGTGATCTGCTATGACTCCAGATCCCTTTCTGCAGTCTTTCTAGGCAGCCATTTCCCATTTTGTATGTGTGCAACTGATTATTCCTTTCTAAATGGAGTACTTTACATTTGTCCTTATTGAATTTCATCCTATTTACTTCAGATCATTTCTCTAGTTTGTCCAGGTCATTTTGAATTTTAATCCTATTCTCCAAAGCACTTGCAACCCATCCCAGCTTGGTATCATTCACAAACTTTATAAGTGTACTCTCTATGCCATTATCTAAATCATTGATGAAGATATTGAAAAGAACTGGACCCAGAACTGATCCCTGTGAGACCCCACCTGATATTCCATTCTAAGCACATATCGCTTAGGCTGTCTTCTTCAATCAGAATTCTTATCCAGACACTTGAGCTCATCGGAGAAGTGGCCTTTCCACATAGTATTGGCAATCTGTCTCAAGCATTACTTCATGTTTTCAGTTTATATGCTTTTCTCATCGACTGCCCTTCCTTTGAGCCATAGTGACATACTATCTACACTGAGTATATTTTTATTTGAGTCCCCCCTCCATCAAATCTTGTTCTTACTTTTACATTCTTTAAAAAAACTCTAAACATATCTGTTAGACTCAGAGTGGATTGTGGCTAACCTTGTGCAGGTATGTGGGTGAGTGGAGGACTACATGGTGTCTGTTCTCTGTGTACATTGCCAACAAGGGCCATTAACAACTTCAATCCCTGTGCTTGGGACAAGTGTAGCTAATGTGCCATCTGTGCATCCTCATGAGTGCACATTACCCCAAAGGGAATATGGAAAAGGTTGAGCCATGGCTTTCTCTGAACCACAATTCCTCCCCAAACTTCTCTGTGTTGTGTGATTCCACAAACCAGCTCCCAAATACCGCAGTTTGGCCCTTAAACCATCAGCAAAGGATAAGTGAACATATTATACTGTATTATGTGTTGCCTCATCGGGTGTTTCTTTAACTGACTTTTATTGTGTGTGGAGTGCTGGCAGTGATTATTTCTTGGAGAGAGTGCTCGGAGCTGCGCAGACAAGAGATATGGGCCCTGCTCTTAGGGCTTTGCAGAAGCAGAGCTCAGTGACAATACCAGCCTATGGCTTAAAATTAAGTTTGCAACAAGGGCGATATTAGCTGCTGGAAGAGCTCTTTTTGACTATGTGCCTGTCAAGTGCTTTGGATAAATAAATAAATAAATTGGAATGGAATGCAAATGGAGTCCTGAGACAAAGTTGCATACCTGTCTGTAATTAGATTACATTTTGCAACTAAAGGGCCTGATCCTGATATCTCTCTCAGGCAAAATTCCCATTGGAGATAGGTATTCAACAAGATGGAAAATAGGGGACTTAATCTTTTCTTAGGTAAGGAAATCAACGGCAGTTTGACTGAGTAAGGAATGAATAAGGTCTACATGATCTGGCCTACTGACTCATTCATGAGAGTGCTTCACAACGTCGGAACTCTCACTGGAAATACCAATAGTACATATTACCTAGAGTAATTTCATTCCAAAGAGTCCTGCTTTAACAGCTGAAAGGTAACATAGTCGCCAACATTTCAGGGGTGCCTGCAGGCCTTTGAACACCTGTTCTGAAATGTCTATTCAATATAATTAAACATTTAGATGATCCCCCATTTGCTGAAAAATTAGATTTTAGAAATGAATTAGAACCATTTTAATTATATTAAAATATGAAAATGATAAAATATTATTATAAACATAACTGTCGTACAATACTATATTTGTGATCCAGTCAGGAAAAGTTAGGAACGAGACTCTTTACAGTAGATGCTAACTCTGTACAATTAGTATTAGGCACTAGGAATATGCAACCAAATAAAAATTACCTGATTAACCCTTATTTTGGTCTTATCAGGGAAGCCAGGTATTTCAGTGCACTAATAAAAAAAAAAAAGTTCTGAATAATCCGGAATGTATGAACCAAAATGGGGGGGCAGGGAGGTATTGGAAAGATATTTACAAGTCTGACAATAGCTTTCCAGCCAGTCATTAAGTCCATTTAGACTCACTGCTGTGTGATCAACGTGATTCAGCCATTTTGTACAATAGGAAAAAAAAACCAAGAAAACATCTCAGTGCTCCTCTCTTCCTGCTCTTCTGATGTTGCTGTTGCCCTACATAACTCACTTTTAGACCAATTATTTTGTTTTTTCCAGACCAGATTTTATAGTATATCATTTAATATAAAGCACCTCAAACTACATCTGATACATATCTGAGCATTGAGATATCTGCCCAGTGCCATAAGCCAGTTCTGAAAGAATGGTGAGAAAATTTGGTCAGCATCACACAACAAAAGCAAAAGCTAGGCTTCGTCTACACTACACATCACTGGTGGCAGTGTGGAGATATATGTAGCTACACATCAGAGTGAGAAAGCAGGAATATGTCAGAAAAAGGCCTCAGCAGAGGGAAGGCAGCAGGGAAAGGCTTCAGCAGCTTTGCACTGCCAGAGCCTTGCACTGCCACTAGTAAAGGATCTGCAAAAGGGACACAGTGAGGAAAGGCTCAGCCTTTCCTTGCAGAAGGGAAATGCTCCAGTAGCAGGGAGCTGCAAGAAACTTTCCCTGCTGCTGCAGTCTTTCACTCCATTGGGGCAGGGTTCCAGCTGCAGGGAGGCAGTGGGACTCTACGCAGCTAAAAATAACAGTGGAGACAGCAAGAATGGATTGGCAAGTAGAACGCATGTAGGGGTATGTACTCGCTTACTTACTCAGGTGTGTCTTTACTCTGTTTGCTTAAGCTGTACTTCACCAGCTACACCCCTATTTATAAAGCAGCTTGTGGGGTACAACAGGAGCTCTGATGATCTCCGTCCACTTCCAGTGTCCTGGGAGGGACTGTTTCATATTAGCCCTTCATATTAGTCAGCTACTCCATTTCTAAATTATCAGATAGCACTGATATCTCTGTGTGAGTTACTCAGCCCCCTCTTCTCAATATCTCTCCAACAGCCATTCAGGATACCAGGAAAGGCCCCTGTCTTAGGCTTTGTCTACACTACACAGCTTTTAGAGATCGGGCAGTGTAAACACTGTTTGTCAGGACTTTTGCGGACAAAATACTTCCACCCCCTACGAGTGGGGTCCGCATTGTGAACAGGAGAGCGCTCCTGCCAACAACGAGCTATTTACACTGCCACTTGCTGCAGCAAAACTTTTGTCTTTCAGGGAGGGCTTTTTTAAGCACCTGTGAAGGACAAAAGTTTTGTCGTTCAATTGGCAGCGTAGACAAAGCCTTAGATTCCACCAGTTCTGCAGCAATACTAACAGGATTTCATTAGCACTGCAAATCAAACCATGCTAAACTGCCAGTTCTGGCCAGACTCTTTACCCAAGGAGAATCAGGATCAGGACTTTGCTCATTATTTATAGATTCAAACCAACTTTTCAAATAATTCCTATGAAAGAGCTGTGCATATGGTAGACTGGAGTCTTATTATTTTAGACATTATTTAATCTTTACAGTGGGGAAAGCAACTACAACGATTTTATTTCATTTATGTTTAAACTGATGAATTCTCTAAGATTAAACTGGTGGGCCCAGTCCAGTCCCTGCTGGATTGCTAACATGGATAGGTAAGCCTTCACTGCAAAACACAGCATCACAATCGGTGTTAATTAGCACCCTTTTCATCTATCTCAGCATAGGGGCTTAGAACTGCTTGGGCACAGAGCCTTAACACCTTTCTCACCCCTATAGGTGGCTTCTACAATAAAGAGAAAGGCACATTGGTGGGGCAATGTTGGGAAGCTTGTCACTGATTGTGCTGGGGAAGAAACTCAGGACTTCAGTTTTTCCACTGACAATCCAATGTCAGTAAAATCAGCTGAATTCCCTTGTTTTAAAATCTGAAACAATATACTTGGAGATAAGTTACATTGCTTAATGCTTCCCATCCTCTTTGTAAAATCTTTTTCATAATGTTCAAATAGTTGGCTTCCAGTGATGATACTATAATGATCCTGGGGAGTATTGAGAACAGAGTAAATTCAAGTCAAATACATTTCAGAAAATTAATATAATATCACAGATCTCATATTGAATAATTTTCATTACAGGATATAGTTTTCTTTCTAGGGGAGAGAAATAACATGGTGATTGTTGTTGCCTGTGCTCTTTTCTATTTTTTTAAGTCTACAATTCTTAGTCATTAAATTGTGCAGTTACAGTTGCTCAGCAACCATAACTTCTGTATATGCACCTCCCATGGTTTTGTAGCAATGACAATCTTACAAAAACAAAGAGAGGGTGGTTTTGGTTTTGGTTTTTGCATTCAAGACACTTCTCGATACATAAACATATGCTACATTGCATGTATTATGTATGTAAAAAATTAAAATATTTAATTTGAGTATTGAGACTTAAATAACTGTTGATTTAGAATTTCGGGAATTTTAGAATTGCAAGAATGGACCAATGGAAAAATTTATACCAAGGAACAGGGGGAATACATTGGCATATTGTAGAACAGTTATAATCTCTTTGGAGCACCTGCTGCTGACCTGAGTCAAATGCTAGATGGCAAACAGAATTTTTGTGAGGCGGGGTGGGGGGGAGTTGTTTGAGTAGGAGAGGTAAGGAATTTTTTTTAGAGTAAGTTTTCTACGTCTGACATGCACCTTGGCCACTGAAGTCTCTCTCAGGGCCCGATCCTCTAAGTTGCGGAGCACACACTGATTCCAAAGAGAGTTGAGGGAAGCCAGGACAGTGCAGGATTAAATATGGGGTTAAAGTGGCCCCTATGGTCGTCTTCTCATCCTAACAGGAATGTACAGTTGAGCTGAGAATGCAGTGGCATATTACTATGCTATTAAGTGGAGCAGAGGCACATAGCTTTTCCCTATGCCAGTGGAGAGTAGGCATATTGGGAAGTGACAGCCTAATTTACAGAGCATTTCAAGGAACCTGGGTTTTAACCTTACTCTTCTATGAGCTAAGTGGGAGCCCAGTCCTGCAAAGCACCAAAATCAGCAGAAGTTGTGGGTACTTAGCATCTCTCAGGAAGCATTTACTCAATGCCTTGCAAGACTGGGTCCTAAATTGAGCTTAGTGGTTGGTAAGCTTAATAGGGCCTCTGCAGTGGGATGAATTTCATCCTTAATTTGTTTTGTAAGGAAAAAAAAACTTGCTGCCATGGGTTGTTATGAAGGCCCAAAATATAACTGGGTTCAAAAAAGAATTAGATAAGTACATGGAGGATAGGTACATCAATAGCTATTTGCCACGATGGTCACGGATGCAACCCCACACGCTGAGTATCCGTAAACCTCTGGCTGCCAGAAGTGGGACTGGATGACAAGGGATGGATCACTCTCTAATTGCCTTTTCTATTCATTCCCTCTGAAGCATGTGGTGCTGACCACTGTTGGGGGACAGGATACTGGGCTAGATGGACCATTGTTCTGATCCAGCATGGCCATTCTTATGTTGTTTATAGATTCATCTACCACTTCCACTCCATATGACCCCCCAATAAGAAGTCAATTGGAATTAAGGGCACTTCGGGCATTTTATTATCAGATTCCTAAATATCAGAGCACTGACCTCAGAGAGGACTATATGAACTTCATATCCCTGCTAAGTGATATGCTGATATAGTGGTGTCAGCCAGAAAGTCATTGAAATACATTAGGTAGAAGGGAGTTTGATCCCCAGAATGAAGTCTGTAAGGACCTAGCAGGACTGGTTTCCCAGATAATTAAAGTCAAAGGGAGTTTTCCAATGATTTCAGTGGGAGGAGGATCAGGCCCCAAACACTCAGGCGCCTGTGTGAAACCATAGTTCCCCATGAAAGCACAAAATAACTAAACAAGGTGAAATTAAGTTGGCTGGATTGGAAAACTTTTTTCATGACTTATGCTGTAGTTTTTAGTTACTGAGACAATCTTCCATGAAATATGCTTAGCATTTTATAAGAACATAAGAACATAAGAAAGGCCGTACCCGGTCAGACCAAAGGTCCATCTAGCCCAGTATCCTGTCTATCGACAGTGGCCAATGCCAGGTGCCCCAGAGGGAGTGAACCTAACAGGCAATGATCAAGTGATCTCTCTCCTGACATCCATCTCCACCCTCTGACAGACAGAGGCTAGGGACACCATTCCTTACCCGTCCTGTCTAATAGCCATTAATGGACTTAACCACCATGAATTTATCCAGTTCTTTTTTAAACTCTGTTATAGTCCTAGCCTTCACAACCTCCTCCGGTAAGGAGTTCCACAAGTTGACTGTGCGCTGCGTGAAGAAGAACTTCCTTTTATTTGTTTTAAACCTGCTGCCTATTAATTTCATTTGATGACCCCTAGTTCTTGTATTATGGGAATAAGTAAATAACTTTTCCTTATCCACTTTCTCCACATCACTCATGATTTTATATACCTCTATCATATCCCCCCTTAGTCTCCTCTTTTCCAAGCTGAAGAGTCCTAGCCTCTTTAATCTCTCCTTTTATGGGACCCGTTCCAAACCCTTAATCATTTTAGTTGCCCTTTTCTGAACCTTTTCTAGTGCCAGTATATCTTTTTTGAGATGAGGAGACCACATCTGTACATAGTATTCGAGATGAGGGCATACCATCGATTTATATAAGGGCAATAATATATTCTCAGTCTTATTCTCTATCCCCTTTTTAATGATTCCTAACATCCTGTTTGCTTTTTTGACCGCCTCTGCACATTGCGTGGACATTTTCAGAGAACTATCCACGATGACTCCAAGATCTTTTTCCTGACTTGTTGTAGCTAAATTAGCCCCCATCATATTGTATGTATAGTCGGGGTTATTTTTTCCAATGTGCATTACTTTACATTTATCCACATTAAATTTCATTTGCCATTTTGTTGCCCAATCACTTAGTTTTGTGAGATCTTTTTGAAGTTCTTCACAGTCTGCTTTGGACTTAACTATCTTTAGCAGTTTAGTATCATCTGCAAACTTTGCCACCTCACTGTTTACCCCTTTCTCCAGATCATTTATGAATAAGTTGAATAGGATTGGTCCGAGGACTGACCCTTGGGGAATACCACTAGTTACCCCTCTCCATTCTGAGAATTTACCATTAATTCCTACCCTTTGTTCCCTGTCTTTTAACCAGTTCTCAGTCCATGAAAGGACCTTCCCTATTATCCCATGGCAGCTTAATTTACATAAGAGCCTTTGGTGAGAGACCTTGTCAAAGGCTTTCTGGAAATCTAAGTACACTATGTCCACTGGATCCCCCTTGTCCACATGTCTGTTGACCCCTTCAAAGAATTCTAATAGATTAGTAAGACACGATTTCCCTTTACAGAAACCATGTTGACTATTGCTCAACAGTTTATGTTTTTCTATGTGTCGGACAATTTTATTCTTAACTATTGTTTCGACTAATTTGCCCGGTACAGACATTAGACTTACCAGTCTGTAATAGCCGGGATCACCTCTAGAGCCCTTTTTAAATATTGGCGTTACATTAGCAAACTTCCAGTCATTGGGTACAGAAGCCGATTTAAAAGACAGGTTACAAACCTTAGTTAACAGTTCCGCAACTTCACATTTGAGTTCTTTCAGAACTCTTGGGTGAATGCCATCTGGTCCCGGTGACTTGTTAATGTTAAGTTTATCAATTAATTCCAAAACCTCCTCTCGTGACACTTCAATCCGTGACAGTTCCTCAGATTTGTCACCTACAAAAGCCAGCTCAGGTTTGGGAATCTCCCTAACATCTTAAAGACTAACAGATTTATTTGGGCATAAGCTTTCGTGAGTAAAAAGCTATGCATCCGAAGAAGTGAGGTTTTTACTCACGAAAGCTTATGCCCAAATAAATCTGTTAGTCTTTAAGGTGCCACCAGACTCTTTGTTGTTTTTGTAGATACAGACTAACACGGCTACCCCCTGATACTTCCCTAACATCCTCAGCCATGAAGACTGAAGCAAAGAATCCATTTAGTTTCTCCGCAATGACTTTATCATCTTTAAGCGCTCCTTTTGTATCTCAATCATCAAGGGGCCCCACTGGTTGTTTAGCAGGCTTCGTGCTTCTGATGTACTTAAAAAACATTTTGTTATTACCTTTGGAGTTTTTGGCTAGCCGTTCTTCAAACTCCTCTTTGGCTTTTCTTATTACATTCTTACCCTTAATTTGGAAGCGTTTATGCTCCTTTCTATTTGCCTCATTAGGATTTGACTTCCACTTTTTAAAGGAAGTCTTTTTATCTCTCACTGCTTCTTTTACATGGTTGTTAAGCCACGGTGGCTCTTTTTTAGTTCTTTTACTGTGTTTCTTAATTTGGGGTATACATTGAAGTTGGGCCTCTATCATGGTGTCTTTAAAAAGCACCCATGCAGCTTGCAGGGATTTCACTTTAGTCACTGTACCTTTTAACTTCCGTTTAACTAACCCCCTCATTTTTGCATAGTTCCCCCTTTTGAAATTAAATGCCACAGTGTTGGGCTGTTGAGATGTTCTTCCCACCACAGGGATGTTGAATGCTATTGTATTATGGTCACTATTTCCAAGTGGTCCTGCTATAGTTACCTCTTGGACCAGCTCCTGTGCGCCACTCAGGACTAAATCTAGAGTTGCCTCTCCCCTTGTGGGTTCCCGTACCAGCTGCTCCATGAAGCAGTCATTTAAAGTATCGAGAAATTTTATCTCTGCATTTCGTCCTGAAGTGAAATGTTCCCAGTCAATATGGGGATAATTGAAATCCCCCACTATTATTGAGTTCTTAATTTTGATAGCCTCTCTAATTTCCCTTAGCATTTCATCATCACTATCACCGTCCTGGTCAGGTGGTCGATAATAGATCCCTAATGTTATATTCTTATTAGAGCATGAAATTTCTATCCGTAGAGATTCTATGGAACATGCAGATTTGCTTAAGATTTTTACTTCATTTGATTGTACATTTTCTTTCACATATAGTGCCACTCCCCCCCGCCCCGGCACGACCTGTTCTGTCCTTTCGATATATTATGTACCCCGGAATGATTGTGTCCCATTGATTGCTCTCAGTCCACCAAGTTTCTGTGATGCCTATTATATCAATACCCTCCTTTATCACAAGGCACTCTAGTTCACCCATCCTATTATTTAGACTTCTAGCATTTGTGTACAAGCACTTTAAAAACTTGTCACTGTTTATTTGTCTGCCCTTTTCTGATGTATCAGATTCTTTTTTATGTGAATGTTTATCATCTGATCTGGCCCCTACTTTATCCTCTTCCATCCTCTGCTCCTGACTATAACCTGGAGAGTCTCTATCATTAGACTCTCCCCTAAGAGAAGTCTCTGTCCGATCCACATGCTCCTCTGCAGCAGTCGGCTTTCCCCCATCTCCTAGTTTAAAAACTGCTCTACAACCTTTTTAATGTTTAGTGCCAGCAGTCTGGTTCCACTTTGGTTTAGGTGGAGCCCATCCTTCCTGTATAGGCTCCCCCCCATTCCAGAAGTTTCCTCAGTTCCTAATGAATGTAAACCCCTCCTCTCTACACCATCGTCTCATCCACGCATTGAGACTCTGAAGCTCTCCCTGCCTACCTGGCCCTGCGCGTGGAACTGGGAGCATTTCTGAGAATGCCACCATAGAGGTCCTGGATTTCAGTCTCTTCCCTAGCAGCCTAAATGCCTCCAGGACATCTCTCCTACCCTTCCCTATGTCATTGGTATCTACATGTACCACGACCACCAGCTCCTCCCCAGCACTACACATAAGTCTGTCTAGATGCCTCGAGAGATCCGCAACCTTTGCACCAGGCAGGCAAGTCACCATACGGTTCTCCCGGTCATCACAAACCCAGCTATCTACGTTTCTAATGATCGAATCTCCCAATACTAATACCTGCCTTTTCCTAGCAACTGGAGTTCCCTCCCCTGGAGAGGTAACCTCAGTGCGAGAGGCAACCCCAGCACCGTCTGGAAGGAGGGACCCAACTATGGGAAGGTTTCCCTCTGCTCCCGTTGACTGCTCTGCTTCCCTGGGCCTTTCATCCTCCTCAACAGCGCAGGGGCTGTCTGACCGGAGGTGGGACAATTCTACAGTGTCCCCGAAAGCCTCATCAACATACCTCTCTGCCTCCCTTAGCTCCTCCAGTTCCGCCACCCTTGCCTCCAGAGTCCGTACGTGGTCTCTGAGGGCCAGGAGCTCCTTGCACCGAATGCA
The DNA here is from genome assembly GCF_013100865.1 of Trachemys scripta elegans. NCBI lineage: Eukaryota > Metazoa > Chordata > Testudines > Emydidae > Trachemys > Trachemys scripta. The sequence continues at coordinate 102,222,979 of NC_048304.1, read as the reverse complement.
TACATACGCCACCCGCCCACGGGGCAGGTAATCATACATGCTACACTCAGTGCAATAAACTGGATAGCCCCCACTTTGCAGCTGGCCTTCTGCCTGCATTGTCTCCTAGTTAATGAAGGGTTGTTTAAAGCAAGAAGTTTTGAATGTAGTTTGGGCTATAGATTTTAAGGGGAATAAAGGGTATAAGATAGAACCGGCATGGGACCCTCACCTCCTTCCCAAACTCCCTTGCGAAACTCCCTGTTAGCAGCCCCTGGTCGCAAAAGCTCCCTGGTCGCTTGTGCGCTGCTTTATAAAGCCCTGGCCTGGGGGAATGCCCCGCCCACTGATTAAGGCTCAGCCAATTACCAGAGGCTTCTAGACTTCAGACCTTCCTTTGAAGCTCACAGCTTCCAACTGCCAGCCAAAGCACACGGGCCTTCAAACAACCAAACAACCAAACAGACTGACAAACACAAGCTCAAGACATAAAAAGTAACCCCCAAACACAAACAAACACACACTACAGACAGTCACTTACCCCAAAGGTCCTGTATTTGCTCCTCCTTCACCTGGAGAACTCCCTTGCGAAACTCCCTGTTAGCAGCCCCTGGTCGCAAAAGCTCCTTTTTAGTTCTTACCCTCTGTACAAAAGTCATCAAAGTTCAAATTCACTGGTTGTGGGCCTAAGCTGCAAGACTGACTCTAAATTAAAGTTATTTCTTTTCTACAAATTATTATTAATAAAAAGCTAAACAACTATCTGCACTGCTCCTTCCATTACCATATGAAAAATCAGTTTGATATTGCTTAGTGAATCTGGATTACCCTGTTACCTGACAGCACATCCATGAAAGAGCATGTCAGTCACTTCACACTTACATTTACAGCTTTTCATCCAGAATGGTCACAAACTTTTCACAGATATATCAAGTTGGGACTTCTGCTTTCTCCTCCTCCTAAAATCACCTCCTCATTTTAACTAGGGTTCTCCACACCAAACAATCTTGTTACCACCATCTGGGCACTTGGGACATCAATGGGAATTTTACATACAGAAGACACACCAGAGAATTGCAATGAAGATCAAAGAGGATAATTTCCCCCTAATTATTGTGTCGTATTTCCTTATTCAGGATCCACTCCATCAAATCCAGAAATACAGGAGTATTTTTATTCTGAAACACTAGTTCTCCTTATTAAACTATGAAAACCCTAAGTTTAGTCTCACATTTAAAGAATGCTGTGTAATGCTGTTGTCTGCCTTTCCTTAAACTTAGTGTTCTGTATTGGTTGAACATGTTGCAATGAACTGTATTGGTATAAAGACTGCACAATTCCTATTCCCCGGGGACCAACTCGAAAATTGAATATGTATCTGCCAACAAGCAAAATTGTAAATAAAAAATACATAAAACTGCCCTGCACTCTCTCAAGCAATGAGTTTTCAAAGTGATATAAAGGAAGTACCTGCTTAAATCAATCTCACATTACTCCATAACAAGGTATTTGTGCATTCCTCCCAATTACCTGTTTAGAAAATGTACCTCCAAGTCTGTGTATCTCTTACTGTTTCCCCAAATATGAAAGGGTTTTAAAAAGAAAGCATTTTAACTCAGAGGCGCTGTCAGAACTAGAAGTATAGTGGAGCTGCCACATCACCATAATACACTACAAACTTCCCTAAGGACATTATCTGGTCTGGGTTCCAAACATAATTAGGAGAAATTTCAAACACTTTGCTTTGCATTACGTATACAGTAACATGTAGTACTGACATAACTATAGAGAATACTTAAAGTCTTTAATCATCAAGTCATTTTTGTCTTCTTTACTTATAGGTCACTTCTTTGACAGAATAAATTATGACTAGCCCCTTCGTTTAAATGTAAAATTTAGCAGAACTATAGTGCCACTGCTCTTTGTGTTCTCTCTTTTAGTTTTTCGCTTTCATTAAAATTGCCTTTGAAATCTTTTACCCTCAACTATATCTTCAGCCCAGTGCAAGCACCATAATTTCTGAAGTCCTGTCTGTGCAAAAAGAAAATGTCACGTCTCAGTTGGGGGTGAGTGGAGAGAGAGAGGAGAAGGGAGGGTTGTTTTGTTTTTTTTGTTTGTTTGTCAGGACACCAAGATTGCACTACTTACCGTACAGAACAGGCAAGGAGCAGGCAGCAGCACAACAACAAAACTTGATACACTAGGAAATTTTAAATGCATAAACTATGCATGTTCCTGGTCTTGCAATTCTTAAGTTAATGTCTGATGAACAGGAAAGATAAAAATAGTTTGTTTGTTTTTAAAAAGAGCATCTCCTCCTATTTTAATTATCTTCAGTTTCCCCCAAATGATAATTTTTTCTCTTACTAACAGAGAGAGTTCTAGATTTAGATCTTACAAATTGAACCCCCTTAAATACCAAGAAACTTTGGATCCGGATCCAAATCCATGTCCAAACTTTGCTCAGGTTCATCTCTGGCTTCAAATTTGATGGCTTTTATGTCTCCACATGATCCATGTTTTTTCACACTCCTGAAATCCTTTCTTTCTGTCCTCCCCCCAAGATACACTGGTGGTGTATACAAACTGCACCATTATTGAACACGCAAAATTAATGCAGTTTAACCAGAATTTACTGTGATCAAAGTTATTTTCAAAGCACACACAAATACCATGCCAAAACCCAGCATGAGATCCTACAGGAAATCAGATGAGATCTCAAGATTGGACTGTACTTAACTCATGTCACCACGCTACACTATTTCCAAACCACCATGGAGAAGCACTTTCTCGCAGCATTTCCATGGGACCCTGAGTACACATTAAGAGGCACCATATGGTTGTTAAAGGTGACATCAGTGCTGAACCAACAAAAAAACAGAAGTGACCAAATCCTATACTGATGAGAACAGCTTCATAGACCAGCATTTCTACTCTGAACACAATTCCAGCAACAGGAAGGGTCAGTAATAAAATGTTGGACATGCCAAGACAATATTTCACTGGGCTGAAGCATCTAATTACACAGCCAGCGAGTTTGGTTTTTTTTCAAATGCTGCATATTTGGAAAGTTAAAATAAATATCAATAAATATGACTGTAAAATGATATGCAGCTAAACCATAATGGCTGGCAATTGTTTACAAGCCCATGATCTGCTGAAGACCCAGAACACATTCTGACAGAAATATATATGAGTCTAAAGGTTTGGAGACAGTGTGAGACTATAATGCTCTCAGAACCCATTGTTTCACATAAAAGATTTTTCAGTACTTAAGGAAGGGGACTCTGTGCAATAATTCCATAGCTCTGATGAAGAGTATCCTTTGAAAATTTGCATCCACACAAAGGATTTATTGATTTAAGATACTCATGTTATTAATGGCTTTATCTGGAAGAACTTATTTTTGATACAATGGGACTTCCCACAGACAATGGTTTGTTTTTTAAAGGAAGTCTGAAAAAATCTTGTTACTGTTGAGCAAGAGTCCCTTTCTAACATTTCTTCACTTAGCATAAGAGAACATTACCGAAAAACCTGCACCAATAGAGATACTTTTCCCTTTCAGGAGTGAGAAGACAGAACAAGATCAGTGCATGCAGCTATGGGGAGTATATTAATTTCACAGGATGTATTCATTTAACCCCAAATCTTACCTCCAGAGCACAGCCTGAGCAGTTAGGTTGTGCACTTGAGGGCTACTCAGACATTGGAGAAAGCAATTCTAAGTCCACCACCTCACAGAGGAGCAGCAAATCTGCTCTACAGCCTCAGAACTGCTGCAGCCTCAGAACTGGAGTCACCTCTGAAGTAGATGAAGGACTGGCCAAAAGATGCGCAAAGTTGCAAATCCATCAGTTTCTCTCTCTGCGCTTCCTCCTGTGTGCCCCCAAATCCCCACCCTGTAAGGTGCCCCCAGGAGCTGGGCTTCACAGTGCAGGGTATGCAGCCTTACATGGGATCCATTAATCCTGCCATGCGGGCAGGGGACTGGACTCGATGACCTTTCGAGGTCCCTTCCAGTCCTAGAATCTATGAATCTATGAACCTTAACCTCCCCAAGCAGTAAAACTGCACTACGTCCTCTGTCAGTAAAGCCTGCTGTGCCAATAGAGAAAAAAAACAGGATTTGCTGCTTATTCACCAGTACTTAACTTAGTGTGCTACTATGCAATCCTCATGCTGAATTCATTGAAACTACTTGGGTGAGTAAGGGCTTACCTATAATTGCCAAGCTTTGTGTCATTTTAAGCAAAATTTTGGTGAGCTATTTTGCATGTTTGCAAATAATTTGCAGAACCATAAACTTCATCTTATGGTCAACAAACCGTGTCTCAATCATCGGCTGGAGTTGGTCATGGAGCTACACAAAACTTGGCTGCGTGTCTGTATTGCATGGTGGATGCTGGAGTGTCTGTTCGGACATCAATCCAACAGTGACTCAGAAACAGGTTTCAACTTGGTGTAAATTGGGTATCAGAATCCAAGGTGAAGACAATGCTTTGTAAATGCTTCCTGTCTAGCAATATTGCTTGCATTAGGAGCTCCTGAATTTAGCTTACTTATATGCCATCATCTTCATAATATCTAAATATTTCACAGTTATTAACAAATATAGCCTCTCATCACTTCTGTGAAGTAGGGAAATATTATCTCCATTTCATCAGAACGAAGCTGAAACACAGAGAGGTTAAATGGCTTACTCTTGGTCACACAGGCAATCTGTAGCAGAGCCAGGAACTGAATTCAGATCTCCTGAGTTCCAGGAGATTATCTATAGGATTTACCTGTATCGCATGGAAAGAGAATTCAGCCCTAGAATCTGTGGTTTCCCCAAGATGTCCACAAATCTCAGGAGAACTGGCAGAGGCAATGGCCATCCAGGCCCTGTGCCTTTGCATAGCAAATGGAACCCTGTGCTTCCCTCTACATCTCCTGGATCCCACTATTGTCTTGGAATTGCCTGTAAAGAGGGTTCTACATGATAGAAAGGGACTGTGGATCCTATGAAGTAAATGGGAAGTGGAGCAAAGCATCTGGCAGGATTGGGGCCATACTCACTTTTCTCTTACAAAAAAAATAGGATCTATATTTCTGATTTATTGAATGGAGTACCTACCTACCAACAGGGCTGTTGAGCAATGGTTATTGTTACAGGACTCCTTTATATCTATCTATCTAGTTAATAGACAAGGTACCAGTATATGGCACTCAAGAATACGTAGCATAGTTCCTGGATTATTAGGGCCAATAAAACTTGTTGTGCATTAGATATGGCTTCCTTTGGGAGCTCTTTATATTGGCCCACAACAGGTTTTTATAAGGGAGTGTTTAGAATGGTGAATTGAAACATATGACGGAGTTCAAAATACTACGCACAGCGGAACAAGCAGATAATTATTAATAAAAATCATCACAAGAAGACACAGCTAAACTCAACTGCACTCTGTAATTTTAGGTGGATGGTATTTTATTATCATTAATACTTAATATTTACATTAAAGCAATGCCCAGAGGTCCCACTTAGGACTGAGCCCCCATTCGGTTATGTGCTGCCCAAAGACATCTGAAGACATAATCCCTGCTCTTAGTTTACAGACTGAGAAGACAAGAAAAGGGGGGTTAAGGGGAATGCAACTACATATATTTGCAATTTTATCTGTGTTTATCTTAAAACGATACAGTGCCAGCTCATGCAATCTGGCCGTCATACTGTCTTTAACTTGCTGATTTCTTATAGGCAGAGGTTTCAAAGAGAGGTCTGAACATTTTGTGCTATCTCAAAGTTTATAAACTTTTTCAGATCAAAACAAGTGTTTTATTGTTTCCCTGGGGCAGTGATTAACATTCTTGTCCTTTTCATTGTGCAGAGATATGTGGTTGACAGGATAATTTGGCAACTAATTACCTGGCATGTGTAAGGCACATACACTACCATGCTCTCTATATATTTGGATGCCTGTGGTGCATTTTATGTGAGTTTGTTTACCCTGCATTATAGTTTAAAGTGTTTCTACAAAACTACATAGACAAGGCACCTCATGGTGTATTTTAAAGAAGTCTCACAAACTGTAGGAAGTAGCCAAAATTTTCTGCCAATGGCATTCCATACCCATCATGGGTCAAAATACCCTCTCATTTACATTGGCATAACTGAGAGTAGAATTTGGTCCCCATGTGTTAAAATTCTTTAGAAAATCCTTAATAAAAACAAATGGAAAAATTGCATAGTACTATGCCCAACTAATTTCTGATTTTAGAAATGGAGAGGGGGAACCCTAAAATGGTAGGAATGAATGAGTGCTTTATTTAAACTAAGCAGAAAATTTAGTAAGCACTGAACGTTCTTGACTGCACAGCACTTATATAAAATATGCATATCTGTGTAGATGTTTTCCCTAACAATGCTCTGAGAAATTATATTAAATCTCAAAATTATCCCCTGCTTTACAGAATTGCCCACAGAGACAGACACCAACAGCACCATTAAGTATCAAGAAAGTACTAGGCTTGTTACAACTAGCTTTATGAGAGCCAAGGATCAAATATTTTTTCACCGTTTTATGTGGATAGTTTCATGAAAATTGATCAGGTCTAAAAAGTCACAGTCCAAATGAAGCTAAGGTTAAAGATAATTTATACATGATATTCCTAATTTTATTCTGAGCCCTTTTATTACTATGTAGGCCTTTATGACTTTAAAGAAAATGTCAGTGGCGGCAAATGACATTGTACTAAATAATCTAGTTATGAGGGAAAAGACATTTAAAACTATTCCTTATCAGCTTTGCTCTGTTCTGCTGAACTTACAGTTTTATCCAACACAACTGTCCAAAACTCCTGTCTGTATTTTTAAATCCTTTTCATGATTTCTACACTAACTGTAGCATTTCCAGATACCTATTTTTATTCTCTTTTTAATTCTTTCTAAAATGCTTATTCTTTCTAAAATGCTTATTTTTCTATTTCTTCTAAGTAATTCAAGGGAGTTCAGTTAAGATCCTGGATGTGTGGGGGATTATCATCACATATCTTGTCATTTCAGCTAAGATCAGAACTCAGCCCTGAAGGTCCAAGACAGATGGATATATATATGTATGTACAGCGCTATCCAGATAGCCAATTGAAGGTGCTGTAAAATTCCAGATGTTTTGTGCCACAACAAGAACTTCATCTGCCTTTGAAAGCAGCTATTGTATTCAGATTAACTTCACAGCATGAAAATCAATCTGAGACACTGTCCTGCAATGCTTTATGTGGACAGCCAAGATCTTGTCTTAAAATGTCATGTATATAAGGTTTTGAATAGAGATGGGCCTGTGGTTCAAAGTCTAGATCAACTTCTGAACTTCCCCAACATTTGGGGGTGTTTGGAGTAATTATTTTAGTTCACCATTACATGGAAGTGGGAGTCTTTCAAAAAGTTAGGATCCCACTCCAGATCTGAACTGCACCCAAACTTTAGGGGTATGCAGATCTGGGAGGGTTGGTTTGAGCCTAACTCTCTCTTGAAATAAACGTTCTCTACTTTCCTATTTCCAAAACTCTCCCCCCACTCCACCTTCCCCAACTCCCTAAAATTGAGTAGAGGTGATTTCCTGACTATTACTTACGCTTCTCTGGGTTGCCTTTCATCTGAGTGTGAATCGCCTGCCAGTAGCTATAGTGGTGCTTCAGGCCTTCATGGCCAAAAAAGCCTGGCAAGTGCTGCTTCTGCTTTAGAGCCAGTAATTCTCCAAAGTGCAGAAGGGACATTTCCATCAGGAAGCTCAAGTGAGGCTGTGAGGTGAGAAACAGAGACATCAAGAAACCAAGGTCTGGTGGAGGGCAAAGAAATGCCTCCCCCTCCCTGCAGCCTTAAAATTGTGGGGGGGCGGGGAGGGGAGAGGAACTGATGGGGACAGCAAGATAAAGAAAACCCTTGGCTCCTTTTAAGGCATTTAACCCACCTTCTCCCTTCTTTTAGGCATTCGGCTCCCTAGTGGTCTTGAGATAGGGAGGAGGAAGACTCTAGGCTTATTGGTAGGACACAAAGGCTAACAAAGCCTATTGGGCACACTTAATATGATGGTTTATAAGCCCTTTCCCCAGCTCTGGGGGCCATTCTGCATGAGAGAAGCCACTTGACAAATAATTTGAGGATTTAGTAAAGGGGTAGGACAATGTGGGTGGAGTCAGGACCTCATCCCAGGACTAACTGTAACATGGCCTGAGATGCCACAGAAAAGGATCTGGCAGGGGAGCCACAAGGTCACTATAAGGGAAGGAATTGTTAATCTTGGAATCTGGCACAGATAGGTGAAGGAAGGCAGACAAGCAAATTGCTAGTGGCAGGTGTTAAGTGCAATAGGGGGTCTGGTTCCTTGATAACCCAGATTTGGAAGTGGTTTAGGAGAAGGCATCTACATTTTAGAAGTCTTGGTTTCCTTCCTGTTGTGTCCAACATGGACATTTTGCATGCCTGGCAAAAGGAATTGGGGTCCTCCAAAGCTGTGTATGGGCCAACCACTTAGGATTTGTAGGAGGGGGCCCACCTGAATAATTTTACAGCCCTGGTTTTCCCACATTACAGCTACAGAAAAGAACAATATTTATATTATGCTCCTGTTGAGTTCTTTATCCACTATTTTCTAGTACAGTTAACCTATTCCCAGCAGAACAATTCAGGGAACTTTGCAAACACTATAAACATTTACATTAGTGGGATAAAATTAAAATCTCCGAGAGTTCAGTAGTATGATTCTTGGGATTATTTTAGGATCTAGATGCAGTACTCATTGTGCATTTTGTCTTTGAAGTAACAGATAGGGTGAACACATAGCTCTGGCATATGTACAATAATTGTTATAAATGAACCTAGTACACAAATATTAGTCATTGCATTGATTTATTGGAGCAAAACAAAGAGTTTGTAACATACAGTATTTTAATAAAGTTTCTAGGGACAGTATTTCAATTGCTAATAAATAAGCCAATGTTCATAAGTTTTATGTATTTCACTTTTTATTTTTAATTTATTATTCTGGCCAAAAGACAGAGGGAGGAATTAGAGTTCTTGTCATTAACAATCTTTATAAACTCTGCCAGTATCTGAATCAACGCTACACCCAGACGGTTTTCCAGATGTTTATTTGAAAAGCAACTGCTATTGCATGTCATAATTGTGTTCATAGCTGAGTAAACAGCTTCACAGGTGCAAGTGGATCCAAATATTTTGAGAGTTCTGAGTATGAAGATGCAGAAAACATTACAGATGTCATGAACAAAGGAAATGCAGAAATCAAGCACATTATTTTCCTTGTGTCTTATGAATAACACTTGATTACCCTAAAAACCAACTAGTGCCATGATTTAATTTAAAGTGTGGTATTGTCAGTAAAGGGATTAGATAAATATGGCATTTTCTCTCTCTCTCTCGCTCGCTCTCTCGATGTATTTAAAGTCATGGCCACTTATTACTCGACAGCAATATGTTTTACTTTTTAATAGTGGACAAAATGCTGCTGTAATTAACACTGGTATGATAAGAACAGACACTTGCTCAGTTGGGGAGTGAGGGTTTTGTATAAAGAATGAGTCATGGAGGATTTGGCCCTCACTGTTTTATCTGACAGTGCATTTATCCTGCCCCTATGAATATTATTCAATAATAGTTTCCTTTTGATCAAAAATTGCTATTGTGAAGGTAACTCTCTGAGTTTTGGGTCAGTCACCACAGTCTGCAGTGGCATGTCTAGGCTATAGCATTTAAGATGGCCATGAAAGAGGGGCCAGGGAACTGCAGTAATCACTCTTCATGCTGAAGATAATTGTAATTTAAAGCCCCATCAAATATATAGTGTGGTACATTATAGAACAGCATTTTACCAATGCATTACCTAATGCCTAAGTCTAGAAATAACAATGCCCTGGATGTTGTTCAGTTATCCAGCACAGTTACATGATATGAAATTGGGGGATTCAGCGTTATCCCTTCAAAAACAAGAGCTAGTCATGACACTCTGAAATAATTTTAATGTGCTATATCTGTTTGCCTTGTAACTGTTTTTAAGTGTCATGATCCTGCTGAAAGACTTCAGGTTTTCTGTAAAGGTTCTTTATGAAGCTATAATTGTTTTATTATGCTTCTCAGAAACAGGGTGTTTTTAGATGACTTAAGATCTCCATAAAGAATGATTGATACAGGAATAGAGAAATTATAGATCAGATCAGTTGTCTGATCCATCCAGTTCATTATTATGTCTCTGATTGTGGCTGCATTTCCAGCTGCTTCAGAGGAAGTTATGAGAAACCCAGTAGTGGACAATTATGGAATAACCTTACCATAAGATGCATTTCTTTCTCATCCCAGTCAGTTGCCGGCTGATGGTCTGTCACATGAGAGTATATATCCCAGTAAAAAATGAAAATATCCGAATTATTGTAACCGTGGATATTCTCCCTCTCCTCTTAAATAAATACATATAACCATTTACATACCACTTTAATGTCAGCTCATTTTTCCCAAGAATTATACGGTTTATATTTGTGTTCTGTATTCTTGCACAAAAAATCAAATATGCTTTTTAACTAACAAGATTTTCTAAAACTGTTTCTTAATGAGAAATCAAATACCACAGAAGCCCTAGAAGTATCCTGAAGAGCTGTTATTGATGTTAAAAGTTTGACCTCTTTAATGATGGTCCTTTACAGCATGTGGAATATTTTGCTCATAGTCTAGCAGAAAGAGATGTTTGAAACGGGGGATGCACTAAGTTTGATGGAAAATTCTATCAATCTACTTCCTATGGCCCCTTGTGGATGGAAGGAATCAGTCATTTTCTTGATTGATGTAGAATTCCTCAAAATGCCTTCTTACTATTATTTATATAAATTATCTTCTGGGAAGCAGGGACCCAATATTTAACAAAGATACTTATTAGGACAAAATAAAGTCAATTGATTTATCACTAGTTTAGGCAAGTGTCTGCATTTTTTCTCTTCATTTTCAAAATTGTGATATTGTGACCGTAAAATCTCAAATTGTTTGAACACCCGACATGCAGGAAAGAATCTTTACAAATTCTTTGAGTACCACTTTTCATCTTCATCACTAGTATTGCATCATTTGTTATAATGATATATCATTGGCTACAAGGATATATTCCTTTATCATTTCAGAGTCTACAAAAGCCTTCTAGTGTCTAGCCAGTATCCAGGCAATATACAGGAAAGCTACTGTTGCATGCTGTTGAACACTGACTGAGAATCCTCACAACCCTCTGATTTGATTTTTTTTTAGTTGGACTTCATTGAAACTGTTTGATCAATCCCTACTTGAGATGCTTGAGGGTATATTGGAAAGAAATCAGCATGTACAGTTTCATAATGATGTTTCGCGTTTTAATTCTGAAAAACAGTGCTTGTTCCTCCACAAATTAAGAGGATGCACTCAGTGTTTTAATAACTACAAACTGACCTTCCTTGACCTTCTTTTTTTAGTTCACAGATTGTTGCCAGCCCCTTTAATTTGTGGTGCAAGGGTGCTGACTGGAGGAGAGGACAGATATTCAGCCCAGCAGGCCTTATCTTAATTTTTGTCTTCTTTCTTAAGTATGCAAGCACATCAGTTTGTAACCGGACAGAGACAACAGTAAATCAGTGGATTATAATTCACTTGCAGCTAAAATCAGTTGGAACAAACATAGATGGCATACTTAAGGTGAGACCCTCACTAGGAGATAACTGTCCTAGAAGGCATCTAGAACTCATGTACCAAATAACTGGAGAACAAGACTCCAGACGTCCTGATTAAAATGTTAGTAAATAGTGAGATTAAGAGTGATCTTCTTTTCACTATACATCTGTGAAGCTTCCAGGCATGCTAGAGGTGGGCATGAATCCAAACCCCAAAACTCAAATGTTTTCAGTTCGGGGACATTTGAGATCAAAGTCTAATCCCCAATTTACATAGTAATATTCAGCATTTGGGGTGGTGCTCTCACAAAGCCTGTCTGACCCTCACCAAAGCAGCCAGTGAGAGCCCACTCCTGCCATGTGCTACTGAGCCTCTTCAGCGCCCATTGAAATCAACTTCAAAGGAGTTTAATACACTCAGTAATTCACAGCGCTCCGAAAACATTCCTCAGTCACAGTTTGAACCACTCAGAATGCATTGGGGAAAGGGGTGGGTGTGGGCCAGTGATACAGATAGTAGGCAATAAGGGTTCTAGGCCTCAATTTTTTTTTCCTTCTTGCTCGATAAAATACTTTATTTTATTTCTTTAATTCACATTACATCTGCTTCTCACACCGTTAGTGAAGTTCAGGGAGTTGGTTGAAGATTAAGCCCAGCACATGCTTTTGAATATTAAACCCACAGGAGAACCCACACCATCAGGCATGTATGATATTGCAAGTGGCATCACTTTGCACACATGTACACACTCTCACTTGCTGTTTCTGCTCCCATCACTGACCTGCCATGTTCTGTTTTTAATGTCTGGAAGCTAGAGTAGCATCTAAAGAGTGACAACTGGGAAGGAAGCTCTTATCCCATTCGCTCTCCCATAGGTTATCTGAACAAAGCCTGTTTAGTCTGGCTTTGCACAATTGAAAAGGATTCTACCCTGCATAAGGTACTACGGACAATATGTGCTCATGAGCATCAATAATAGAACAGAGACCAACATTGCTCAGTTCTGCAATGCTTACATATGTGTAACTCCCACTAACGTTAACTGGAGTTTTCCACCAAGTGCTTAAGGATCAGGTTCAACATACTGTGGGCCAGATCCCTATGACTGATTGTTGTGTGGCCAGCTATAGCTCAGGACCTGGGGGTTCAAAAGTGTCTTAAATAACTTACGCACTCTTCACCAGCTCTGGGTTGCCATGTGCCAGTCTGGTTCCCCACAGTTATGTATTACACCAGCCAGTTGCTGGCCCAGAAAACCATTCCAGCAGGCAAGGCCTCTGGGAACAGGGTGATGTAGTAGCTGTTTCAGACAAAGTCAGGAGATTGTTCCCAAAATGCCACATACAATGAAATACATATACACCTCTACCTCGATATAATGCGACCCGATATAACATGAACTCAGATATAATGCGGTAAAGCAGTGCTCGGGGGGGGGGGGAGAGGGCTGGGCTGCGCACTCCAGTGGATCAAAGCAAGTTCAATATAACACGGCTTCACCTATAACGCGGTAAGATTTTTTTGTCTCCTGAGGACAGCGTTATATCAAGGTAGAGGTGTACCCACCTGGGATGCACCAGACCCTGGTGTGAGGGTGATGTAGGAGTGCAACCCTGGAATTGCCCTATATTGGAGGATTGTTCCAGGGGCCCTTTAAGTGGGGTTGAAGGTTGAAGTGCTAGACTGACCAAAAAACCACCCAGCCTTAATGGACCTGTGGAGCTGGCTCTGTATGTTTGGAGTCTCTCAGTGTTTGGATTAGTAAAGTAAACTGAAAGCCAAGCAGCTGAATTCTTATGCACTGGTTTGAAAATTTCAGAGCATTTACAAAGTCTAATATGTTGTAAGCCAGGATGATTTAAAAGATGGTTAAAAAGAAAATCAGTATGTCAGGCAAGGTCCATTGTCTAGGGCACTGTGGATTCCTGTAGAATATGAGAGAGATATATTTTAAAGCATGTTTTTCTTCTCTTTTTTAATACTCAGAAAACTTAAAACTTGAAACCTTGGGAGAAACTGCTTAATTGCCCTCTTGAGGTCAGTGGTCCCGGGCATTGGGAAATTTCAGTTCCCTGCAGTAAGGGTCAAATAGGGAACAACCACAGTACTTTTTAAACTCTTGTTAATGTCTCATAACCTTTAGTGAAAAAAATTGCAGTATCATAGCCAAGTTAACCTCATGCAAAGCACAATAATATTTACATACCTCCCCCACACAATGCTATGCACAAAGAGAAAAATGAAAACGACATAGATTTCCATGATATCCTACATGCTGACAGAACGAGTAGATCTTAAATGTCTTTGCTACTGTAGTAGAATTGAGATATAATCCCTCTAAAATTTCAAATTTAGGAAGTGATATTGAGTTAACCTTTTTGTATAGGTACGGTAAAGGGATTTTTCTGAATTATGTATTCAACAATTACATTCTATTTTTTATTTTAAAAAAGAAGAGTTAATATTTAAAGTTGTCCTTTAATAGTCATTTGGAAACACTGATTGAATAATAAGCCAAACAGTTCAGTGTATCACATCTCTATTAAATTCTCTTGCCTTTTTTAAGATTAAAAAAAACTTTTTTCTTCCTCTAAATGCAAATCTTTCTGTGTAACACTGTGCCTAATCTACTACAACTAATTAATCTGTTTGAGCTGATGAAATGTTACCTCTGCATTTTTTGTTCCTTGTATACAATTATTGTAACAGTGGTGAATAAATCAATATTCCCAATCCAACTGTAAAAAACAATCAAGAAAAGCAGTGCTTCTCAGGGAAAAAACACCAAATAATATTTATTAACTCTGTCTCAATCCACAGCAGAGTCTAATACCATTCAAGCATTTTCTGCAAGTGTAATAAGCAAACTCAAATACATGATGAAAGTGGCACATGCCAATAATTTCACCATTTTACACTGCAGAGTAATTGAAGGATTTAATGAGAAACAAACCAATAAAAATAAATAGACCATGTTAGAGGAGGAGAAACTGATCTAAAATGGAAGTTGCTCCATTGTGAGTTTTAGGTTTTTTGCACGGTTTGCCCAGGAAAAAAAATGGTGTTGGGACAATTGGCTGTTTATATCCACTTATTTTACATTTTGCAATTTGATTTCAAAAGAGGAAAATATTCCTTTTTTTTATCTAGATTAGATTCTGCATTGGAATGCTATCCTTCTATTGTCACTTCCTACAGCTCCTCTATTTTTCCACTGAATTATATGATGAATAGCGTCTTACTGTGCGAAGTTAGAAACTGCTTCTGTTATATTGGTATTTATAAATAACTCTAAAAGTCTAGCCTTTTAAATAATGGCCCAGAGTACTTCTGCTTTTAGAAATGTCTGTAAATCATAGTCTTCCTGAATGGAATTCTGATTACAACCAAACTCCTCTATCTTAAAAGTGTCCCTAAATTTCAGTTGTAAACAAGTCTCTCTTATTGCAGGATACCTGAGTCAATATGGCAAAAGAAGCTATATGTGCAGAAAGAAAATGAGTGGTATTTCTGTTCAATATTCTCACATCTTTGGAAAAACATTCTGGATGAGAGTAGAGACTGAGCATATTAGTGCTTGTTTTTGTCTTACAAAACCTTGTAAGCTGTGTTTTGTTTAGAGACGGGCTCAAGCTGAAAAATTCTCATCCAGATTTCAGACACCACAAACTTTAAGGGTGTTCAGATTTGGAGTCTTGGAAATCAGCCCATTAGAAAGATAGAAACCATTTGCAAACGGCACGTCTCTCTCCAAGCTTGATTTTAAACAGCCACAAGATAAGGAATGTTTGGATTCATGTGTTTTAGTTTGGGCCCACCTTTAGTTTTTGGGTTGCAAAACCAAAAAGCCAGGGGTAGTTCAGATCTAGGACCCATTCTATGTAAACCCCCAACACACTGAGGAGAGATGGGAAATGTAAATTATTCTGGTTTTGGATCTGGGTCCATTTTAGTGAAATCCAAGATAAATGGTCCCAGATTTGGCTAGTCACTGAATATGAGTAATAAATAGGTGAAGAGACATGTGCACTAAACCTTTATATTCAAAGCAGTCTTTTTACGTATTGAGCATTTTATACATGAAAAAAGAGGCAGTGAAACAATCTGAAACACTCTTCTAAATAGGGATTATATTTTGCTGTATTGTTTTGATGTTTTTCCCTGTATGCACAATTGAAAACACTCAGTTGTAATAAGTTATTGGTTTGTATAGTGCTTTGGGAAAGGCGGAAAGGGCAGGTTCAAAGACCAAGTGCAGATGGGTCTTTCCCTAGACAGCAGAGGTTCAATCTCAATGTACAGGTCACTGACCCTTTTATAAGATCTTTGAAGTGCTCTCTTGAAGAGTATTGACTGACCAAAGCGTTTTATTTCATACCAAGTTCAAATATAATGTCGTTATGAGTATAATGCACAAATCAATGAGACTGTTCATTCAGATTATTTAGATAAAGCTGAGCATACACAACATATACCAAAATGTCCTTCTGTTAAAAATTGACAGATGAATAGATTAACTCACTATATTACCTCTTAGGCAAAGATTTTTCAGGAGGATTTACTACTAGACCAAAAGGTAAATACTTTAGTACTTAGTACCTTAGTAATACATGGGTTTCCCTCTGTTCCTGCCTAAGCCTGGCAGTGGGAGTGTCTTAAGGAAGTTCTTCTCATTTCCTTGGACAGCAACTTGGTGGCTAGGACAGTTATAGGGTACATGGTTTCTAATTACCTCTTCATACTACAGAGCTTATATTCTGTTTTTTATTAGTAATAGTAATGTTGTGATAGAACCTAGGAGACCCATTCATGAACCAAGACCCCATTGTGCTAAGCACAGTATACATACAGAACAGTCCCTGCCCCATAGACCTGTCATTATTCCTTTTCTCATCTCCACCTAAACAGTTAACTTGGTCTTCTCTACCTGTCCTTCAGCAGGTATTATTCCAATGCTCCTTAAGGGTATGTCTACACAGCATTTTGGACGGAGTAGGAGTGAGCCTCCCAGTCGAGGTTGACAGATTTGGGCCAGCAGAGCTTGTGCTAGCACTCTAAAAATAGCTGTATAGACAGCATTTTGAAGTTGGAGCTCAGGCTCTGAAGCCTAGGTTCTGAAGCCTAGGGAGAGGAGTGGCTCGTTCCCATTTGGTCCAAAATGCTGTGTAGACGTACCCCTAGAGGCAGTAGAGGTCAATAGACTCACATTACATCTCAAACCCATGAAGCTCAGAGTTTTGCTAGAATACCACAAGGTTGCTCCTAAATCCATGAAGTCTACTAAATATCACAGAAACTTATTAACAGAGCCAAAAAACTGGCTCTTTAGAAATTACTATTTGTGTCATTTCTTAAACACACTTGCCGCAGATTAAGCTTCTTTTTTATTTTCTTTTGTCTCCATTTCAACAGGCTGCATCTCCAAAAAGAGACGACATCTCTTCTGAGTGTACAGCTGTAAGAAGGGTCAGGGTCAGAGTTTTCCTTTGATAAGCTCATTATGTATATTCAGGGGGGAAAATAAAGGGTTTTAAAAGATGGATTTTAGAAGAATAAGTTCCTACAATCTAGCACAAGGTCAAGTGTACTTTCAATGCCAAGAAGTTGTAAAAATCTCACATTTTTGGCAGGAATGCCTTACTAATGAAACAGAAACCACCATATTGTTACATACTTCAATATTTTTGCAATGTTTTAATGGACCTTATTTGGGGGAATGGGACTGGTTCATTGGGTTGGGATTTTCTGAAACTCAGACTAAGTAATACCTTTGTCATTATACTGAAAATAAAAAAAAGAGAAGCAAAGTTACTGTAATGTTGATTAAGAATTGATACATATACAAGAGTGGGATACGGAAGGGTGATATTTGCGGTCTATGGCCACCACAGACAGTCAGAGGAGTGGTAGGGTGGGCTAAGCTTCAGGTTTGAAGCACTGAAACTGCTTATAGTTATATTTTTAAACTTCCAGAAGAATCAGCTCTACCCTTTATCTTTCCAAAGCTGATGATTGGAATGTCATGCAACCTCTTGTAGCCCAAATCATCCTCCTTCATCTCCATGGGGAATTGGTCAAACCCTTTGTGGATCCCACCCCAGAGATGAGAAAAGGGAGACACCAAGACAGCTTTCTCTGTAGCATCATTCCCATTTCCTCTCATAGACTGGGGAGTCTGCAAATGGGGAGGCAATTGAAGGGCTGAAGAAGAAGGGGACACACACCAGCCCCTAACCAACCCCACAAGGATTCCTTCTGTGTTGTGGGGCCTCCACCATCTCGATCGGGTTTGTCCGGAGGGGGGCACTAGCAGCATAGCTCCTATAGAAACATGAGAACAGCAAACCCTGAAAGTGGTGTGAATTTTAGCCACTCCTTGATGGATAAATGCATTGAATGAAGTTGGACAGGATAATTCTCATATCCCTACGCAGGTTTTCCCCCACATCCGTTATCATAGACCCTATATACACAGATCTTTCACATGAGACTCATGTGCTGAAGTATCCATGGGACTGCAGATGAGTTAACAACGGATGCTGACTCACAGTTCATGAGTGGTCATTTTGACAATTCTTTGTGAAAGATCAGTTCAAGCACACAATTTCATGCCCTTACTAGGCACAGTCAATTAAATTAGCAGAAAATTCAGTACAAAGACCAGCAAACTTAATTTAAAAAACCTTAGCAGATTCAAGGGGTCCATATCTATCACTGTTAGTATATTATTGCATCACTAATTCAGAGACTCATGAGTACAAGGACAAAAATCTTAATACCGATAACAAGTTTATTGACCCAAAGACAAGCTTGAAGTAGTTACCAAAGAATTATATGCCATGAAACTAAATGAGAGACTAAAGAAGAGAAGAAATGCTTATGACCAGAAAGCTCCCATTGCTAGTGGGAGAGAATATTACATTTCAAAGAGAAAATGGCTGGCAATTGTCAAGGTAACAGCTATTCCATCGACACCTAGGTCATATGGCATAACCACCCCCAGGGTCAGTTCTACAAGACCAGAACACAGCTAAACAAAACTAAGAATGCTGGTTTTCTGCTCCTTGAGGATTTCCAGAATACTACTGACAGTGCTTTTGTGCTGACAGATGTCACATGTGCCCACACAGTCACTGCCAATGAAGGGTACAAGGAGCAACAAACACAGGTTCTAGGTGGCAGATCTACCTCCACAGCCTAAATGGCCATTACAGAAGGAACCGTTTAGAGAATCAGTGCCTATACAACCAGAAAGCCACTTAGAGATAGCAGTTATTAACAGATCTGTGCAAACCACCAATTTTGGGGTTTGGTAGCCAAACCCAATTAAACAAATATACATTTCAGATTGACTCAATTTTTGTTTTAATTTTTCTTCTATTTAGGTCAGACAAAACATTTTGTTCAACTCAAAATGAAATATTTTGTTTGGGTTGAGAATTGAATTTTTTTTTTTAAATTGAAGAAAATTGAAAAACAAAAGTCATTTTGAATGAAAAAAATCAAAATGTTTTGTTTCAAAAAATGTCAAAACAAAATGTTTCAATTTTTCCAGAAGTTTGTTTATTTTAAACCAAAACAATTTGGTTAACTCAACACAAATTCACAAAATGTTTCAATCAACCCAAGTCGGCATTTTTTGGCAAAAAATAAATTATCTAAACAATTTCACCAAGTCCTAATTTTTATCCGTCAGTAAGAAGCAGAACAATTTCCTCATTGGTCCTGGGGTTCAGATTGTTTTCTCTGAGCTCCACCCTAGATATGTGTATATGTGTGTAATTTATTATTATTGTGTGCTTGTTGTTGTTTGTTTTGGTTCATATTATGTTTATTTGCATTTGATTTTCCAAAAAGGGCAAGTTGTCACAGTAGCCTCTGCAGTCAGTGGTTATGGAACCCCCTACAGATGAAAATAATATTAAACGTTTATAAATCTGGTCCATGTCACATGACTGTGGTTAGGAAATAAATGCTTGTCATTACCAACTTATACTTGTGTCACAATATAGTGTGCTGATTGGCTGTCATGCTCCACCCCAGAGGTAGATGCATATTTGTAGTGTCTTGTGTGTAATTGTAAATAGCTTTGGCATACTATATGATAAAAGAAACTGTAAAAGTATATGTTTTGTTTTGTTTGTGTGGGGTTTTTTTCTGAACACAGAAACAAAAAGATAGGTACTCTGGATAGATCCTAGTTGCTAGCCACTCTATGTAAATTCCAGCTTTTTGTAGGAAACGAGGTGTCTTTCCATTCTCAACCAGAATTTGATTTGTGGGCTCAGCTGCATACTCACATAAACCTCTATCACAACTGCCAGCACAAATCAGTGTACTGTATATCTTGAATGTTCATTTTTGAATCATACAGAACAAGATTGGCGGGTACATTGCACAGTGCCAGTGTAATTAGTCTTTTTTAATGAAATGGACCCTAGATATATTCCACTGTGGAGCTTCAATAATAGAATTTAAGTGAAAGTAATTTCAAAGTGCAACAGTAGTTTACATATTAGTTATTGTATAAAGAAAAAAAATGCTCCGCTGTTCTAGGTTAAATGCAATTAACATCCAGGCCTTCTGTTAGACTCTTGGGAAGGAATGATTAGTTTGGCAGGTTATTTCTCAGATTTTGATAACACACACACAAATTTTAAATGTATGCCATTGCTGAAAAATATTATAGCACTCTCCAGATTCAAGACTCCAAAGAAGCTTAACTATAACATACATGTAAATCAAAAATATTTACCAATTAACTATTACTTAGAAGCTCAATTATCAGTTGAAATGTTGCCTGTAAAATATTGTGTACAAATAACATTGTGAATCAGAGCAGGTGTCAGGTCTCTACCATTTAGCAGTCATGTAAGATGTGTGGGAAGAGTTTTCTGTTTGGCTTCAGTGAAGAAAAAAGGCCTAATAAGGAAATGAATACTGTGTCAGTTACAGACAGATTTATTCACAAACCTTCCGTTTTTATACAGGTGTCTCCACATCCAATAAAAACAGTTTTATTAGAAAAGCAGAGGGTATTTTTTATTACAAAATTGTTGGAAAGTTGTTAAAAATGTACCAAGAGAGTTTTAATTTTGTTTCAACACAAATGTTTTCTTTTTTCGTTCATTAATCAGTATATTTATTTTAAACATATCAGAAAAGGAAGTGAGAAGATTTAAGTTACTATGCCAGGATATGAGCATTTTGCCCCCAAATTCTACAGATTAATTCTACAAATTTTAATTGTTTACTTAGGATTAAAATGTTACAATTTCAGGTTTTAAAAAAAAGAAAAGAAAAAAGATTTGTGTGGAACCTTTTCCCCCCCATGACTTGAAAGGATATTTTAGATGTACTTAAATCTAGCTCCAGAATTGTAACATCACCATAGCATGGTGGTGGAATTTAAGTCAAACTCAAATATGCATAATTTGGCCTGCTCTTTATTTGTTTTCATCATGTACATCACTTTGATTGTCTGACATATGCATCTATATTTCCCCATAGACGTATGTGTCTTATTTACATGACACAGAATTCTACCTTTCAGAAGTTGACATGGGTACTGGCCTGAACTCAAGCCCATTGCAGTAAGTGCAAAGACTGCCGTTGACCTTAGTGGGCTTTGGATCAGACCTCTAGTGACAGATTGATATTGAGGATAAATTCTCCTGCCACTATTCGTTTAGTTGTATTGATATTATTTTGCTTCTGTGCATATTACTTGCACTATATTCCACCACGCAGTACAGTCATGAAGGCTTGGTGACAACATTTAACAACTCAATGGAAAAGTATCATTCTTAGTACGAGTGTGGACTTGACCAACACAGCAACATAAGGCAGGGCACCATTCACCAAGGTTAGTGGTGACAGTGAAGAGACAGAATGTATACCAGGGCACCAAAAGTATTATTATTGGAATCATCTTAGTGCTCAAGAAAAATGATAGACTGGGAACCCTGAAAATATAAGTCTGTATTTGTTCACAGAATAGCTAACCCAGCAGTGGCACTGTAGATCCCTCCATCTCTCCCTCCCTTCTGCCCCACCAATTTGCACTACCCTATTTTGGAAAGATCTCCTGTAGTTGTTTCCATATCTATTTAGTTCTGGGTCTTTCCACTTGAGACATTTATGACCTGAATATGTGTGTATACTAGGAACTGTCACTGCTAACTTATTTTACAGAAGCTACTGAATGTCAGTGAGATAGTACAGACCTTCAGTCACTACTGATCTGGGCTGGATTCATACAGTTGACCTAGAATCTAAAATCGCCTTATGCCATTACAAGTCTCATGAGCCATTCAATCTCCACAGGAAGTACAATTTTGGGTTTGTTTATTTTTATATTATGAATATGTTTTGCCACAAGATATTATGTTTGTATTATATATTTCCAGTACCACTAATGTTAATATAAATGTGTTTAAAATCATTTTTACTTAAGTTTTACTGGGTGTTCTTGTATAATTGATGGGGAATTTATTATTAAATCTTTTATTTGACTGATTACTTAATCATTCCCACATGGTTATTGAAGACAATCTTACATATAATTAATTTCACTAATAGAGACTCCCCATGTTTTTCTTCCTAGACCAGTGTCTGCATGGTTATCATGTAATTTAAGGCTGTCCTGGGGCAGCTTTAAATTATGCACATATTTGTATTAATTATATAGGGCTGGATTCTTCTATCCTTACATAGAGTAAGTAGCACCTTACTCTGGGAGTTGCTCCACTGAAATCAATGGGACTACTAGCATAATAAGGTGCTAGTCAGTGTGAGGAAAGATGGAGGGAAACGGCCATTAATTTGGAGAGAGGAAGAATGTAACTTGATCACTTCTTCCACTTTCACATACCACAGGCCTCTTTAGGCATCTCATCCCTCCCTTTTCTTTTCTCCTATTTATCTAAACCAGTATGGTTTAGATGATACACCTTAGTATTTTAGGGGAAGAATTATAACTGTACAGAACTGAAATGAGAGTTATGCTATGTACCATTCTTCATTCTATATGAAAAGCAAAGATATAGGGCATATAGTAAGCAACCAAAGACTATGGCCCATGTGTGCAAATGTGATAAGGAACAAATTATGTTCAGTGCCATGAGAATCACATAGGTATCAATCAGCTGGCATGCCAAATCCTTGACAGAATGGTAAGTAATGCACCTGATGCCAGTTATTGACTCCCAATGAAATACTGATTGTGCATATTGCATATTTTCTTCCAGGCTGAACCTCAAAGGCATTTCAAATAATAGCAAACTACTTACACCTGAGAGGGAAAATGGAAAGAACATGCAAGATACAAAACCCCAATGAGTTAACATGAAGAAGTCCCACAAGCGTGTGTAATTCACATGATGACAGCAGGAGCAGCAGCAGCAGCAACAAGATCTGCAAAACTTCACGTCTCTTTTAAAATCATGATACCAGGGCCTTCCCCAGACATGGCTATCTCCCACCCACTGTGCCTTCCCTATCCCTTCTACCCACACCCAAGAAGCACAGAAAAGATAATGCAGCTTCTATGGGAAACATGCCCATGGTTGGAGAGCAGATAACATGTGCCCACCATCACCATTCTTACCCTTGGCTTTCCCAATGCTGTCCTCAACCTGCCCATCTCTTTTCTCTCTCTTAGTATGGGATCTGCAGAGGATCCTTCATGGGCACAGAGGAGGAGGGTGTCAATGCTATGGTGGTAACCAGTTCTCATTCCATGCAGACAGAGGGTAAGATCTTTTGTGAAGAGGGATCCCTCCCTATGCAGATCTAAGAATGATTTTACATGTATATACATTTATTTGTTTCATTCTGGAAATCATATTTAATTGTTGCCCCTGGTTTTGCTCAGAGAAGTTAATTCTATTTTGAAATCTGCCTAATCTATTTTTATTTTCTCTTCAATCAGGCCTACCTACAGCTTATTTTACCTTCATGAATAGGCCTACTGAAGTTCCCTTCTTTTGGTTTAATTTTCATATATCCCCTCTAAAGAATTTAATCTCACCCACTTCCAGAGAACATATTCAATGATCCAACCCTTGAGCAACCAGTGACAGTTTTAAAGATTTATATCACTGCATTCTTTATTAGTGCCTGGATTTGTTTCTTTTCTTAAAACCATGATGAATTAAGAATCTAGAAAAAAGAAAAAAAAAGATCCTACAGACCTGCAAACCTATGATCAATAATTCCATCCATCTCTCTCCTTCCCACTTCTCTGATTTGCTCTTATTAATAGACATATTTATATATTATTGGGATGAAATGAAACCAAAACTCCAAATCCTGAACACCAATGTGCTCAAAATCCAATCTCAAATCTACATTTTCCAGCTCAAGTCTATTTTTGGCACATGTAAATTATATAGGTCACAATCCTCAATCCTGCAAAGATTTAAACATGTGTTTCACACTACACACGGTGAGCATTCCCATTGTAATTTAAATCAATGGGACTACCCCAGTGCATAAAGTTAAGGATATGCTTAAGTCTATGCAGAATCCAGGCTATAATGAGGAATTTTTAAGTCAATTTCTTTTTGGGGGACTGGGTGAGATATAAGCTACACACAAAAGGAAAGCCAGGCTAAAGCCCATTTAAAATTTGGGCCCTTAGTATTTTACATTTAAAGGTGCTCTCAAGCAGCTCTCAATGCTGCATGAACATTTCTGAAAATAACAATTTAGTGGGCCAAATTCTGCTCAGTTGCTCTTAGTATTACTAGAAAAGGGCTACATTTTAGCCCCTGATCCTACAAAGAGATCTATATGGGTGGTTCTTAGTCTAATTAAAGCTAACTAGAATTGCATATTGTAACTTGAAGCCCAGTCCAGTATTATTCTGTATATTCAAGACACCAATTAACTTAACTAGAGTTTCAGCTGGGCAAGGAAGTTTTGCAACGCAAGTCTCTGAAAGTCCATCTTGTACCGGGGTATTCAATAAAACCCTAGAGGGATACAACAGTGTCTTTAATGCCCACTTCTTTAATTTGTGCAATAACAAGAATATCTCCCCACACACTCACTATTTTAATTCCAACTCATCACCAACATATAATTCATTGGGAACCATTTTAAATTATTATTATTCAATGGCTTGTAAACTTGTATACTTTCCTGTTGAGTAGTTGGTTATTTTCAATCTGTTTTAATTAAAACAAAGCCCACCACTATAAGTAGGTTTGGAAAATAATCTGCAAAGAACAGAAAGAAATTCCTACTTTAACACTATCTATAAGTGGATCTGTTGCCATATAGACAGAGATATAGGTTGCTGAAGAAAAATAGAATAGCACTGCAGATACTTTACAGTACCAAAACCTAGCTCCAGGCTACACATCCCCAGATAAAAGACGGCAGCTTCATTGAAGAAACAAGAAATTTGTCAAGGCAGTCCTTTGAAGCATGCAGAGATATGCTCCACCAAGAAAGGGTTAAAGGCAAATTGAGCTGCTTTATCTAAGAATGGTTGCCACAGACTATGACACCTGATTGCAGAGTGCTTGCCTATGGTCAGTTGCATCTTGTAATGCCATTAGGATGTGAGATTCAAATGCAGAATTAGCTGTTGCCTACGCAGAATTATGTTAAACATGGCCCAGACTGAAAATCAATATTCTGCTTAAGTAACTGGCCCTCCAGTAATTTAATGAAGCTAAATTGCATTACACGGAGGTAAGGTGGTGGGGGACCATTTTGTCTCAAACCTTCCATTATACAGTGGCTGTACAGCTGTATGCCTAAAGAGAAATTAAACACATATACCCATTTCTTCTTGAAGTTAGAACAGTGTTTTTTACACTGGATTACTTGTCTGCTTCCTTAATTTGAAACTACAATAAATTTCCAGCCCCACAATTAGGAGTGAACCACAGCCTCATAATAAGGGAGAAAAAAATGCTTATAGAGTATTAAAGCATTTTTTTATTTCACAAGAAAAAAAATGAAAAAGACATTAAATGTTAGATCTGTATTAAAAATGTAATTCTAAAGGGTTTAAATCTATGACATGTCGACACTGAATTAATTAAATTCATGATCTGATCAAGGACTGAAAAGCTACCTTGGAGCTATCTCTTAAAAATGCTATGTATGTACATGTCAAAATAGGAATTAAAAAAAAGCAAGCCTTTGATTTATTGGCAATTCATGCATGCATTATTGTGCTTTTTTCCTTTTAGTAGGAGGAAAGTCAAAGTTTTATAAAGCACCTGAAAGCTTCGCCATACACCTCTCTATTAAAGAGAACTTTCTTACGTGAGATGATTGTAGTGAAACTCCAAACCATCCACTAAGAATACTCTCATTATGACATCCATGACTATATAACTTGTGTTAAAACTGATTGACAAGAACAAAGAGAGTACAATTACATTATGCAGTACTTGCACTGTACCCTCTTTTATTTATTATTCAACTACAAAACTTCAACTGGAAGAAACACTTCAGAGTTTTGTGTCGAGAAGACAGAATTAAATTGACAATAATTCTGTGCTGTGTGGTATGAAGTTATGCTGATTAGAGGTTATTTCCCCCTAAATCATTTGTCGCATTGCCTTATATAAAGGTAGCACAGATTTCAACCATGAGTGGCTGTAGTGGTATCTTTGGGGAAATGCAGGCAGTAGAGTATGTATTGTCTAAAAGAAAAAGCACAGTGATTTGCATGCTCAATCACTATTTTTCCTGCTTGTCATAGTCTCTTAATTTTTCTGACTGTTCGAATTTTCTTTTACTGTTTTAAGGCAGTTAAAACTCATGTGCTTTACCAATGCAAAATATAAAATTTAATCAAAACCACTTAAAAACAAATGGCTGTTACAATCTCTATTTAGCATATTAAAACAATATCACAATTTCAAAGTAGATATGCAAATGGATATGAAATTTTGGATAGATGCAAAACGCAGAACAATATATATTAAAAGCGGCAATAATGCTCAAATGCTGGATTAGGTTTGTCTTTATCTACAAACTATTGCAACTGAACAAGCAACAGAAACAATCATTTAGGGCTTCTTTTTGCAACTGACTTAGAATACTCCTTTACAGCCACACTTAACCACTGTTTAGCAGGGGCTCCCCCCACCCCAGACCGGAAAAAAATAAATCAGTGGAATTTCTGAAGGGCATCCTGGTATGCTACTCTGTCCTAAACTCACATTTTAATACCAGATGCCATTGTAAGACAGGAGAGTCAATCAAAAATATTTATTAGGTTATTAAAGTGAAATTCTCTGTCAGTGATGCTGCTAGACCAAGTTTTACAGAGAACCGCAAAATCCCACAAACCATAAGATAGGAGTTCAATAGCATCTACCGCACCTTCCCCCTAATTTTTAAAGGCAATAGCAAGTATCACAGATATCTGAATAATCAGAAGATTATCTAATAGAATATTCATCTCTGTCTTTTCTTAACTTGCAGGCTTATTCCCACGCAATATTCTTTCAAAGGAAAGGAACAATGTGATGTGACAGGTACATGATACAACCATTAGCTGATATTTTCAACACAGGTACCAACAATGAAATAGTTAAAATATTATCATTAATATTTGAAATTATCACCATATTCAGATCTGTTCTCAGTGATGTTGTTTCTACTCAGAGCAAGGCTTAACCACGGTTTCTGAAATGGTACTGAACATGTTTCAGTTCTATCACCCGTTCAGCTGCACCCATAGCAGAGAACCATTGTCCACAGCTGGTAAATTTCCTCGTGTGGACAAGGTTGAAAAGACAGTAGAGCACCAGTATGCACTCTGAGAACTAGGAAGCCATTTTCATAACCAGAAGACCTAGACATGTCATTTAAAAAGAAAATGAAAGATTAAAATCTGGAGCAAATAGTATGTTGCCCAAAAAATCTGCAGGGAGACCCTAAAGCCTCAGCATTTGTCGATTCTCCACACCCACAGATTTCTATTGTCCCTGATAATAATGCTGAACAGCCAGCGGAGTCATTTCCAGCCTGTATGTTTTGGGAAGTGTCATTTGTGTACAATTAATGTGCCTGATGCTGCTCTCATTGAAGTAAACTGCATAATTCCCGTTGACTTTAGTCAGGGGAGCACAGCCTGAGAGCAGTATTATTCTGAACCACAGACAGTATGTTTATTATTCACACATCTAAAATATTATGAGGCTGATCCTGTAAACCCTTACTTGCATTAATAGGAACTATTTGCGTGAGTAACGGTTTGCAAGATCAAGCCAAGTGATAGCAAAATGACTAATGTGTTGTTGAATAGTCTAAGTCCTCTAATTCTGTTCTCACTGAACACACAGTATAAGCAAAATATTCAGAGCTGAACTTGAGAATTCTTGCACACTTGACTAATATCATATTCTACTGTGGGGAAAAGAGTGAACACTTTCCATGTTTCCTGGTGCTATTATTCTTAAATCTGCATCATCATCATCCTTATCTGACGCAGGTGAAAGGTACTCTAATGTAATGAGTAAACTCAGGAGGAGGAGGAGGAGACGGAGACAACACAACTGTTTCTTACACTGTGTTGTCTAAGCAAACTTAACATGAGCAATGATTCATAGCTATTTCGTACTCCTCAATATGGTACTGGTAAGTGGGTTTACCACCAGATACCAGATCCATATTTTGCCTCTCTCTTTACTCCAAATATTTTTAACCACTTATTTTTTGTGAATGACAATTTACATGTCTGATTACATGTCCACAATGTAAAGACCTTCTTTGAAGTGAACAACTGCAATCAGAAATCTTGAAACATTCACTCTGACTCAGGGCCGGCTCCAGGCTCCAAACGAGAAAGCATGTGCCTGGGGTGGCACATTATAAGGGGCGGCATTCCAGCCAATCTTGGGGCGGCACATTCCGGCCGCCCTGCCGTGGTCTTTTTTTTTTTTGCTTTGGCAGCCCCCCCGGACTTCCGGCCGGCTCCCCGCGCTCTGCTCCCAGCCCAGCCCTGCAGGGGCACGCACCCCGCCCGGGGGGCAGGAACTAGCAATCCCTGCCGCTCACTATGCCTCCGGGCTCCCTGGGATGCGCCACTCCCCGCCGCCTGCACCGGCCTCCGATCCCCCGCCGCTCTGTGCCTGGCCCGGCCGAGCCGCCTTTAAAGGAGCGGCTGAGCCAGCACCTCCTGCAGCCCCCGGGGGCTCCGCCTGCCCGGCCGGGAGAGACACCCCAAGGCGGAAGGGGGGAACCCCTCTTGCCCGGCTGTGAGTGGGCTGCAGCACCTGGCTGCCCACGAGCGGAGTGAGCGGGCGGGCGCCCTTCACCCCCCTGCGAGCCGCCTTGGCCACCCTCCACGCGCTCCCTGCGGCTGCCGTTTTGTTGTTTGTTTGGTTTTGCTTCAGCGGTCCGGCACCCTTTTTTTTTTTTGTTTTGGCTTGGGGCAGCAAAAAAGCTAGAGCCGGCCCTGCTCTGACTTCTGAGGCATAGTTGTTCTCTGCAAAGCTCAATTTGTGGATTATACTTGCCACTAGGTACTGTAGGATTTTTTTAAAACCGGTTAAATGTAACTTTGCAAACATATTCAACCAGGGAAACAAGTTATATGTTTTATAATGCAAATTCCTTTTGAGCAATATATTCCGCAATTTATTCCTCAAGGTGAATCTTTATGTTAAATGTTAGTAATTTCCAAATTTTCATTAAAAATTCTGACTAAAAGAGAAATAGATTTTCTGAAATACCTTGACTGATTAGTTTAGCTTATTCCTTCTGATCATATTTACATTTAATGTTTTGATGATGTTAAATTCTACAAAGGAGAACAGATTTAAGTGTTCCTTTCAACACTCCCTGCTTTTTCTTTCTGATTTCTCTTGCTGATGGTGTGTTGTCAATGCTGAATGCTGGAATTGTTATTGAGCAAGCACAGCTGGATGAATTAAAGTCTCTCCAGTAACTCAAACCAGAAATGACTTCATCTCTAAACTTTCCATGTAGCACAGGTCAGATCTCTGAGTATGGACAAAAATAATGGGGTTACCAGAGAAATAAAAATAGTCAAAAGATAGAATACAGTTTACAATCACTTTGTGCATCTGTAATCACATCCCTATGTACAAGCAATAAACTCATTGGAGAATGGAGATGTTTGATAAGTAATTGATTATAAGTTCAAGTTGTGTGTGTGTGTGTGTGTGTGTGTGTGTGTGTGTGTGTGTGTGTGTGAGAGAGAGAGAGAGAGAGAGAGAGAGCGATCTAGTTAAAATGATCTGTCCTATACAATTAAATACATATAGTAGAGAAGGCCAAATATTTCACAAATTGTGAATTTTTTTTTTTTTTTCAAAATTCATCAAATAATTTAAGGCAAAATGTAAAACACGATTTTCTTCATTCCCCCAGGTCTGTTCACAAATATTGAGGTAATTCAATGATAGCAGCTAAGGTCAATTTTAAGAAAAGATTTAACAAACAAGAAATAATTTATAAAGTAAACACAGTATGGAGCTGCTGTAATCAAGCCTGCTGTTTTGTGAGTGACTGACAGGAGGAAGTGTGATGTTGTAGAATGACATGCAGACTGTGTGGGAACTTTAAACTTCCTGCCAAAACTTAACCCTTTACATCACACCTCTCTTTTCAGTGTTATTATCAGATGGCTGAACAAATTCCAATACAATCTGAGAATTTGGTATTTAGCCACCATTCATAGAAAGGCCATTGCATCCCAGGGGAGCACTGGGGACAGTCTGCCTGAGAGAGGCAAAATGCCTCAGAGGAACCCAGTTTTGCTGGGGATGCAAGAGCAAAACGTGCACCATCCCTATAAGGAGTATAGTACTCTCTCCCTTCCTTCTCACCAGTCAAGTCTGCTTACTGATGGGGTGGCCAAGTCATGGCTTTATCTTCCCAGGTGAGTTATTCTAGTAGTGAGAGCATCTCAGTAGCAGACTCTGCTCCCTTGACCACAGAGGCTCTAATTCCAACTGGCTGTTACAGGAACCACATGGGGAAAAGGAGGAGAGCAGAAGGAGATTCTGAGTCAGTATTTTTGGATGTTTCATCAGTCTTCTTGAGCTACTGTAAAGCAACAAAACGTCTGTAGCATTTCTAAGTCTGTATCATTACTTGATCTACTTCAGATTGTGTAAAACAGGATCATTCCATGGATTGTTTTGTTCTTTTGGTGCATCTGCTGCTTACTTCACTCTTCCCCATATAGCTGCTCATTTTCTCTCTCAATCACATTCTCAGGTACTGTTGCAGATGTTTAGGATTCCTCTGTAAAATATTTCCACATTTTCTGATCACTGAATAAATATATCACTGTAGCTTGTTATGGCCGGTGACTATTGTGCCAATTTCTTATAGAGTCTTTACTTTAATGTGTATTGTACCTCTGTAATAATTTTTCAATCTGCTTTGACTTGTCTAATCTCTTGACTATATCTCCTAACTAAGTATATGTAGAAGTTTGTTCTATACAAGTTCTACTGGCAATTTTCCACATTAGAGTAGTGTTTCTCCATGGATAAGTCATGCCTAATATGGCTCTTCCATGACATCAGACTTTTTTTCAAAAACAATTTCTCTGAGGTATGGTACCCACATTCTGCTAATCTATTTGCATGTGCATAACTACAGCTAGATGGCTCGTGCTGAAATTAATACATTTTAGCAAAATCCAGGATTTTCTTGAATTTTAGTCAATTTTTGTTACTACAGGTCTCAAAATGCCATGTCATGTAAACATGGCCTTAATGTACCTGATCACAGGGTAAGCTGTGGTTCCTAATTACAGTTTCTTCTGAAAAGCTGCTAAAATATTTCATTATGGTCAGGTAGCCAGCAAACAAATCAATTCTGAATTGCAGCTTGTTCATGCAGTATCAGAGGCTCTTTTCCTTTGGTCATTACTTCAGGTAAGTTACTATGTCTTCAATGTACATTTTCACTTCTTGAAACCTTTTATCTGCAACATTGTGAGGTGAAATTAAATGCTTGTGGTGAAGAACATTCCAAAAGACAAACCGAAGAAACAGGAGCTGCCAAACTGTGTATTGGTAGTGCAAATCTTGAAACTTCCCTGTCTCCAAAAGAATCTGCCAAAACCTTGCTGATGTATCTAATATGCTGAAGGATTTGGCTTCTGCGGTCTCAGCAAATATTTTAGTACTTGTGAGCAAGTGGAATGGCCCCTTTTAATATTTTTGTTCAATTCCTTGAGGTCCATGAGCCTGCCCCGTAAGCTGTTGGCTCATCTGGTCTACAAGCGATGCCATGTCATGTTTTGCAGAAACTTCTAGTCTCCGCCCCCCTTCCTCCCCAAGGCTTGTGGAACATTCCAGGTGTAATGTATAACAGTTTCTGCATCCTCCCAAAATGGTATATTAGAATGTCACTAGGAGACATCCTTCTCCCATGAGCATATCTTCCTATCATGCAGTTAGCTCATTCACATCTGATTCAGGCTGCTGCCAAAGCTATCATTCTGAGTTTCCATGGCACATATTGATTGGCCCACTGGATCAACTATGCAAAGAGCAAACTTCCCAACCCCCGTACATGCCTATGTAAGAGCTGATGACAATGATTCTCACACCTTTTCATTACTTCTTCAAAACTCTTTCCCCCTTCCTCCTCCTGATCATCAGTTTGAAATGCACTGCATATGTCCTGCACATCATGCCCCATCAAAAACAGTACATTTTTTTGCTTATCTCCCATTTTACAAGCCCCTGATTTTTTCATATATAGTTCAAATTCTATTTGAACCTTTTCCAGAACTCCTCAGCATTCCCCAATAATTTTAAGGCTGACTGGGGATTTACATGTTGCAGTCACACAAGCTCCACATCAGCCATTTATATTTTACCTTTCTCTTTCCTGTAGTCAACATCACTTTCATCAAACATTTGCATTCTTCTCTTGGATTTGTCAGCATTCTGAACCTTCCACTTGTCACATGATGTAGTATTTTTCAGTGATGATTGAGGCCGATTTTAGGATAACTTAGTTAACTAGCAACAAAGCATTTATAGAGTAACACAGTAGTAATGCCAATGTAAAGTAGTCTTGGTGTATACTCTGAAACTGGTGTGTGTAAGTAAAAGGCAGATTCTCCAGAAAAACTGTGATACTGCAGAGCAGAGGTGAAAGTAAGCCAGTATGGTCTGGTACGGCGTACCGGCAAGAACCGGTATGCCGTACCGGACTGGCTTCCCCAGGCCAGTGATTTAAAGGGCCTGGGGCTCCCGGCAGTGGCTGGAGCCCTGCGATAGTGGTGGTGGGGTTCTGGCGGTGATTTAAAGGGCCAGGGGCTCCAGGCACCGCTACTGCAGCGGAGCTCCTGGCCCTTTATATTACTGCCGGAGCCCCGCCAGCAGGGAGCCCCGGGCCCTTTAAATTGCCACTGGAGCCCCACTGCCACAGCCCCAGGGTAGCAGTGGTGGCCGGTGGCTCCAGCAGTGATGTAAAGGAGCCCGGGCCCTTTAAATCGCCCCCAAGACCCGGGGCTCCCAGCCGCCTCTGCAGCTGGTAGCTCCGGTGGTGATTTAAAGGGTCCGGGGCTCCCAGCCGCCACTACCGCAGCCAGAGCCCTGGGCCTTTTAAATCTTAATTTAAAGGGCCCAGGGATTTAAAGGACCGCCTCTTCCGGTTGAGGCCATGCCCCTTCTGGTTGAGGCCCCGTTCCCCTGCTCAATTCTCCAGCGTACCAGTAAGTCTTTTAAGTTACTTTCACCCCTGCTCCAGAGTGACCTGAAGGATGTGAGGCAATTTTAAACTTCCTGCTAAAGCTTAACCTTTTCTAGCATAAATATGGTTTAACTGAAATTCACTTATGAATTTCAATAACTACAGTATTTGTGAATAATTATTTGCATTATTCACCATGCCCTGGGTAAATGTAAGATATTTGATGGACATACTTTGTCTGGCTAACACAGACATATATTACATTTCGATACAGAAAATTTCAGATTACACTGATGATCAATTTAGAGCTGATTCTCTCCCCCCACCCCCAATATTTTGTTCTTGTTCTTCAGCAGGGTTTTTGTTATGTATAACAAAAATATTCTGCTCTGTTACAAGCAAAAGAAATTGGTAAGAGATCCACAGATAAGAAGTTGTCCAGGAGTTGTAAAGTGTTGTGATTTGTCTTGCAGAGCTGAAGCCATTACTTCATTCAAACTGATTGCATGTGTGGTTCAACTGAGGCATGTTCCCAGGATAGCTGTTTGCAAGTTGGAAAACTGAAGGAGGAGACTTATCCTTGTAAAAAGGCAAAAGGTACTTCCCAACTACTTACCTAATATCTTATGTATCAATAAATGTCATGCAATCAAAATCCAAGTTCATGAATAAAATGTCTCTGATCATTCGGAAGCAGTGTTTCATATTGATATTTTTAAAAATGAAATAAAATGTATTAGACAAGTACATTTTGGAAAGATCTAATAAATTAAAAGAAACAGTATTTTCCAAGTTCATTCAAAATTTGCGATTTGCTTTACTTTCAAATTATTATTTTCGTATCTTCAATTCATTTCAGCTACTAAAAGGCAACACGATACATGTTTCTATTTTACAAACAGCAAGAAATGGCATATAATATATAGCCCCTTCCTTAAAGAAGCTTCAAAACTGTATCCTTAGCAAAAATCAAACAAGCACCCCGTCCCCCTGAAACACACCCAAAATACTCTTTGTAACCCTCCAAATGTGTTCATTACTTACATCAATTCTGATCCAAAGTCCTTCCAGTGATTTCACTGGGATTTGGATCAGGCTCCTAAGCAACTGCATAATTGTATTATCTTAACTCTAATCCAGTTTACAGCCCTTCCTTGCATTCCCCATGTCCTCCATTTGTTCTTGTTTTAACTTGGGACTTAAACTGGCAAACATGTATTACTGACTATAGGGCTAACCAGGATGAGTACTTTCATTCAATTCAATGAGTCACCCCAAGCTAATAAGCAATGTGCCAGGTAGTAAATATTTGCAGGATTGGACTCCTTAGAGCTTGGGCTCCATCTGTGTTTTGTAAGGAAACATTCATACCTATAGAATTATACAAGTTAAAAAATAAGAACATAATATAGCGTGGTTGACAATTTCTGCCACAGCCCTACAAATGTATATCTTTTAACATATCAATTCTTTAATCACAGACACAATGTGACTGATTTGGGTTATTTACAACAGTTTCATACACTGAAAGTTAAAATTAATTTACTTTTCATGGAGTAATTGCTTTAAAAAAAAAGTCACTCACTACATTAAGGGCCCAATCCTGTATTCCTTGTGCATCCCAAACTCTCAGTTAGTGGGAGCTTTAGATATGAAAGGTTTGTGAGATCAGATCCTATGCAGATATCTTGGCATTTCCACTTTCAAACTTTATTTCAAGGCACTATGATTTAGTTGTAAAGTTTTCTCTCGTCTGAAACTTGGCAAAAAAATCAAAACTTCTGAGCCTGGGAGAAGAGATCAATTTATATACAGATGTAAAGAAAATTTTCAAAAGGAAAATCATGGAGTATGATAACTTTTGCACTCTATATCTGAAACTGACTTTTTTAAACTAATGTTTTGTGAACTGCATGTAAAATTCATCCCTCGTATAAACCTAACCAGTTTCAACAGAGTTTACAGTTACAGGGAGGAATTTGACCCAATAGTCTATTATTTGATATATTTACACAAATATTATAAATGAGTGAGTTATACCATTTAGAAAGGTATCCATTATACATTTAGCGGTACATCTTTTCTCAAGAGGCATTTCATTTGTATTTCTAGCTTATAGCCATGCATCTGTACAGCAATCAGAAGCTATGGCCTATATGCAGTGTTGTTCTAGGTGTGTCAGTCCCAGGATATTAGTACCTCACCCACCTGTCTCTCTCTCTCTCTTATTGGATCAACTTACACAGAGCTCTTCTTCAAGTCTGGGAAACTTACTCAGGGTGTTATAACTAAATACAAGATGGAACAGATTGTTTAGCATAAGTAGTTAACACATATTTCAAGGGACCATTCAAGCTATGACCTGTCATTTCAATAAAACATGTAAAAGCATCCCTAAGCATCTACTGACATGTCATGTATACATGTTGTAAGAGTGTCTAGGTCAGCACTGACAAGCTAAACCTTAATAGTTCCAAAATAGTCACTATGGTTTACTGTATTAGTAATCCATAAAAATAGAGACTGTTCAGCTAAATACAATGGTTCTGTGAGTTTATTCTGTCCTTACCTCACCCCAATATGCCTAGGTAAAGGAGAGCTCTCCAAACAGTGGGTGATCCTCCCAGAGATGTAATATGTGCTGAAATACTTAGGCACGACAGGATAAATTAAGAACAGAGCTTTAGTCTAATCCTCGAGTTTCCTTCTGTGGATTTTAAGAGACCTCACTATTGATATTTTACTTGAAGTTTGGGGGAGGTTTTAAATTTTATCAAACTGCCACTGTTGTGGATGTACAAAGCAGTGGAGAGGGGGAAGAGAGGTGCTCTAGACCAACTCTAAAAGTGTTCCATGTTTTGAATTAGAATAAAAACAAGATGTAATGTCTGCTGTCCTGATTTGGGGCCTGATCCTTCATTCTTTATTCAGGCAAAACTTCCAGTTTTCAGTACATCATTAGACCCTTTGTTTTTAAATGTTAATAGACAACAAGTTATATTAATAATTAATGCTATTTGCACTGATTTATTCCTACAGTTTGTAGAAACTCAAAGCACTTTGCACACATCAATTAAGCAAGCCTCAATACTTCTGTGAGAGCCAAATTATGATACCTATTTTAAGATTCAAATTCCCAAAAGCTACAAGAATGTCAGTGGTAGAACTTGGAATAAATGCCTGTCTCACATCTCCTTTTCTAACCAATAGACCACTTCCCATTCTCCCAGCCTCTCCACAGTGAACCTGCTCCACATGATTTGCTATGGAAAACAGGGGAAATGCTGCACATGGAGTGCTTTCCGGATTGAGCACCAAAATCTGTAATTTTCTGCATTATTCTAGGTCCAATCCTTGTTCATATTAAAGTCAATGGCAAAATTCTCTGACTTAATCCGGAGCAGGAGCAGCTCCTTGTGCTGTGTGTAGGCCCCGGTTCTGCAAACACTTATGCAGATGTGTAATTTTCCTCATGTGAGTAGTCCCCTGGAAGCCAATAGAAATTTGTCACTGACTTCATTTGAACTTAAGCAGTTACAGGTTTGGTCCTTAGATCCTACAGAATATGTGGCAAAATAAACTTATACAAGTTCCATAGAAAAGTTGCACAAAGGCTCAGTACAGTTGTTTCCCTACACTTCATGAATTATGTGTAATGAGGAATAATCATAGAAACTCACCATCACAATGCACACAGGCTGCTGCAGAGGGACAAAACAGAATCAAGTGACATGTCATGTCATGATTTGGAGCAGAGGGAAATGATCCCATAGTTGGGACCTCCTTCCAGATGATCTCACACAGACACACACTTAAAAAAAATCAAATCCATATTTTAAAATCTGTATTTATTCCCCATTTTAAACACTAATTTTTTTTAAATAAATCCCTGAGTTGGTTGGTGTAGCTGAGCAGATCTGGAGATGGAGGAAGACAATGTCATCAGTCCTCATTTATCCTGCAAAGAGAGCCAGAACCCCTTGTAAATACATTCTCATTCCTTTCCCCCCTTCCCCCCCAGGCAGTGACATTCTATCACACACAGGAGAATACATAGCCATTCAATTGCTCTCTATCCACACCATCTCTTTTCAAGCCCTACTTCACTTCCTTGTCTTTCATGCATACTCCACAGATTTCCTTGCTGAAGAACCCAACTATGTTAACTGCCTCAGTAGGAAACACACATCTCATCCACACAACATAGGCCATATAACTAAGTAGAAGTCAAAGGACACCTGAGATCACTCACATTTCCTGGAGGCCATTTATTTTTCTCCCCAGAAGAAAGAATAACTGACTATCTTGTGTATGCAGGCATTATAGGTGGTCCCAAGTGAGGACTGTATCAATTGGCCAACTTATTCAATACAACCCCTTCTGTAGAGTTTGCCAGACGCCAGGAGCAGTGCACAGCTGCCAGAGGGCT
Organism: Trachemys scripta elegans; assembly: GCF_013100865.1. Classification (NCBI taxonomy): domain Eukaryota; kingdom Metazoa; phylum Chordata; order Testudines; family Emydidae; genus Trachemys; species Trachemys scripta. Next base: position 102,185,228 of record NC_048304.1, on the reverse strand, counting down.
AAGCACAAGGATAGCAGAGTGGGTGGGATGGGAAGTGGCTCTCAGGGGAAAAAGAGAGGGAAGGAACTAGAAACAACCACTTAACATCTATTTAGAGCCTGGGAGCATTTGTGAAAGCCATCCCATTACTGTTGAAAAGATGCAAATTTGGTGAAATAATCAGCTGTATGGCTTCAGGCTGTTTCTCAAGTACCCTGATTCTTTACAGTAGTGAAGGTATTAGTGTAAGACACACAGCATGGCCAAGTTCATGTTGCTTAAAGGTAGCCCCTAACCAAACTCCACCAAGTGCTATAAAGGAAGATTTGTTATCCCAGAAAGCATTGACAGTTCATCCAATAAAGCCCAAAAAACAGAATCCTTGAGGCTTGTTACAGGGGTGCAAAAAAGCAAAGCTCACAGGCATCTATGCAGAAAACATTAGTTGTTTGCGAATGTTCAGTACCCCTTTTTGTCACCAAGTTTGTCAATTCACTGCTGAATATAAGTCAGTTAAAGCAATAGCATTGCTTCAAGTTTTACATCAAATATCCCTTCATATGTTTAGGGACCCACTTATCTACAAATGAAGTATATAAGCTAAACTGAATCATACACAGTTTGCTTTGTATTTAGTGCACTTGAACAACTGAGGAGTAGCACTACTCTAAAATCATGTCTTGCTTTAGAAAAAAAGCTGAATGTGTGACTTAAAGCAAGGTGATAATCCATTTCATGTCCCCAACTACCACCCCACCCCTCCCACTCTTTGTTCCAATAGTTTATCAAAATAAATACAGTTAAACACAGCTATAGATTTAACATAGAAAAATCATGCTTGTAAACTACACTATTACTAGTAGTTTTTAAATAACCAGCTTAAAATGCTATAGCATATAAACTAAATATTTGATCCATTAGTGAGTATAAATTATACTTTTAGAATATGAATCTCCGGATTCAAAAATAACTCAGTTTAATTCTAGCCATCCATAAAGTCTTTTTTCCACAAAAAAATTATTTAAAATAAGTGTCGTGGAAAACAAAAATGGATACTATATCCATGCTGCTACTCAATTTTCATACTATATGTATAGTATCGTGGAAAATAAAGGAAGTTATCTTGGATTTTTAAATAATAATTGTTTTCATGTACATCATGAAAAAATAGTTAAAGTTGGTTTATAACAGTAGGGAAATAAACTTAAGACACTAGAGAGAACGTGTGTCCATGTGTGCAACAGAGTTTGTACTATGATATGCATATCTATGTATTATGTATTCAGTTTTCTTGCATTTTTCTCAGTGGACAGATGTGCTGTAGTTTTCAGAATACTTTAGAAAAACACTTCAAATTGTATTACTTGTCCATACAGATAACATAAGCAGCATAAAATTAGCAAGGAGAGCTTTCATCACATAATACCTTTTTGATTCCTCCCCTCCAATCCCCCCCTCATATTTTCTGTAACATAAAAGATGCTGTTATGACAAGTATTCTAGTAGTTCAGTCTTTCATTTATAATTTAACCACAACCTATATAACCTAATTAGAAAAATGTGAAGCATGATTAGTACAACAATCAAATACAGTGTAGCTTCTTGAACAACTCAAAGAACAACACAAAAGAAAAGGAAAAGAAAGGGGGGTAAAAACCATTGCAGGCATATCTGAAAATATGTGGTATTTCTTTAATACTTCATTTTAAACTACCTAATTGTGTTTTTAAGCTTCGGTTCCTGTAATTTTGCAAGACGAGGCATTCCAGTGAGAAAACATATGGTAAGGGATTTTTAAACCACATAGCTAGAGTGCATCATAGACTTATCTGCTGCTTTAGTGTCACAAAAATCCACCACTGAATTTATCCACTCACCCATTAAAGAAAGAAAAGAATTAAAGAAAAAGGAGTTTAAAAATCCCCTAATGCAAAAAAAAAAAAAACCCTCAAAAAAACAAAACAAACAAACAAACAAAAAAACACTATTGAAAAGTGACATCAGGTTAAACCACAGTCTAGGTAGATCCTCAAGACTTCTCATAGAAAGAACAAGTAGCAATTAGCTATCTCAAGTCCACTAATTATTTTAGAATACTGCATAGTAAATATTGTATTCAGTGGTCCAGAAACCATTAATAAAAACAACTTGTGCTGCAGACTTGGCTAAAATGAGTTTTAATGACTCTCCTAACTCATACTCGAGCAAACTTAAATTATGACCCCTTTTACAGCTATTTTAAGCATGTACATTCACTGCATGGTCTTTATTTGTTAAGAGGCAATATGAAGTGTACTTCAGTTTGGCACATATTAAAAGACAATTGGCTTGCAAGGATATATTTTGCAGGAGGGAAACTGAATCAGCACTTTGTACAGTACTTTCAGTGGGGATATAAAGTTGTAATAGTGACAAACTGACATTTACATGTCAAATGTAGAAAGGCATGCCAAGTATTTTGAACAGATTCCAAAATGACAATATTTCATCCTATGTAACCCTATGTGCACTTGCTATGAAAATAAGGCATTTAAAGTTGAGATACAGAGCAGTGTAGGATATTTTTCCCATTAGAGTCAGACTCTAATTGTTAGCATTTATCAGAAAGTGTTTCCTGCACCATACCACTATGTAACAGGTAGACATACACTAATACTAAATTGCTATGGAAATGCAGATTACATCCACATGAAGAAAGACAACCTCATGAATAATGTAACTGCAATAAATAGCAAAAGAACGTCACAGTGATTTGGCACTAATACAAAGTATTACTAATTCTATGGGACGCAGTTAACAGAAACTTTTAAGTATTAGAGACTAAATCTTGAATCCCTCAGCAAATGCTGCAGTAAGTAGTACATCAAATTATATAAATCATATAGCTGTAGAAGCACATGGAATTTTAGAATATGTATAATAAACCGTGGTCCCTGCCTCAAAGAGCTTGTAGTCATTTATTTATATGTATTATATACATGCAATGTCCTCTGGAGAAGTGCTCATTCACATGTATTGCAAAAATGGTCAGCGTCACTACTTAGAAAGTTGCACAGATTTAGATCTCCTCCTCATTGTGCTCCATTTGTGTCTACGTTAACCTGGAATTGTTCTTTTTTGGTAATAATCTTCCTTGTAAAAGGCAAACCCTTAACCCTTTATCCTTAAAGGATTCCCACAAGGTTGTGTGCTTTTTTCCCAGTTGGAATTTCTAAGTGTAAGGAGTGAGAAAAGTGCAAGGTGTTAATCTTGATAATTAGTGCACAAAACCAATTAGAGGTCTAAAAACCTTAAGGCACAGAAAGTGATTTTTTGTTTATTTGCTTACCTTATTAAGTTAAATATCTGTCCGAATTAATCACTAATGAATGTGAAGAAGGCTCAATAGCACTAGCTTAATGAACAGCAGTGTCAAATGCATTTTACAGGGCACCAAATCACTGGGTATTGTAAGCCAAGTTGCTATTCAAAATTACTTTTCTGCCCAATTTTCTGTTTGTAAAGCAGTAAATTATTTACATTTATTGTGCTTATTTAAGTACTTAAATGACTGTGAATGGAGTGCAGGCACATTTTAAAAATATAGAATCATTAAACAACTGTACTGCTGGAAATTCATGTTATTTTCCCCTAAAGGCTGCTTTCCCCCTTTTTCTAATCTCTTTTACAACAATTCTTGAAACAACCCATTATTACATTGAACATGTTTTAATAAGTTATTTATTATTTTGCATACTTTAAGAAGTGTCATAGGACTTAAATTACACATGCTAAGAACAGTCTCTTTCATATATACATAGTGGCCTGAACCTAAGTGCTTAAGTTTCCTGGATAAAACTATACTGTACTTCATTAAAAAGAAATAAACTATGTTTTCCATCCATTATTCACATCATAAACATCTGCTTTTGCAAATGTCAGTTGTACTAATTGTCATGTCTTTAGATAGGTATACTAAGTGAATATGTTCTACACTATCCACTCTATTCTTTTGGTAAAAAGATAAAAAATAAAAACTCCTCCTCAAATAATTTTTCAGAACATATGTCCATTTATTTTGAAGTATATTTAGAGGCTTTTGTAACTATTTCTTGCGTTATATTCTTTACACATTAGAAAGCTATTCAGGAAATCTTTTATTGCAGCAGACTTTGGCTACTGACATGCAGAAGGAAGGTGAGTTCCTGATTCTTCAGCCCAGCATTAGAGGCACATAATGGAACATAATGGAAAAGAAAATGATAGAAAGACTAATAGCAGAAGAGCAGGACAAATGTAAATCCACAGCTTTCGAGGGTCTCCCTTCAAGGTGATTTTTTTCATATTGCAGCCTGTAGTTCAAATCAAACAGATTTTTTCCAAGAAATATGTAGTTAAATTTTTGCAGTGTGAAAACTTTGTTCATTACCTTAGAGATGAAATGCTTTATGAGTATGCACATAGTGTGTGCACATACATGTTCTGTACATGAATAAGTTCATTTCCTACCTACCCTTAATAGAATAAACCATAAGTACCCATTCATAGCTATGTTGTGAAACATTTTAAGTGGAGAAAATAGCAAACTGTGTCATGTAGATTTAACTATTTCAATGAATTGTTCTGAATGGCACCAATACTAGTGATGCAGCATTAATGTTAAAAAGTTCCATGCTATTTGTGAGATCATACCACTGTAAGCATTACAATAGCTGTAACAATCTAATTAAAAGAATCAGACACACAAGTTCCCTCTTTTTAAAAATATATATATTAGTGGTACAATACATAGTCCAGAATGGGACAGAGCATTTTCCTGTGATCAAACACAGCCTATCTAAAGTCCTCTGGTCTTTGTTACCTAATGTGATGCTGAAGATCAAAGGTACATACAGTATGTGTTATAGTGTTACTGCAGAGTCCCTGTCATATGTTAAGCTTTTTTTTTTTTTTTAAGTGAGCTATAATTCCACCTTATTTTAATAAAATTACTATTTAAATTGACATATGTATATCAATACATTTAATTGGGTACTTTTTATGTGATTTTTGAAGCCGCATGATACCCTCACACACATTCAGATGTCTATTAATGTATGTGTATATATATATATAGAGAGAGAGAGAGAAAGAGAGTATAGAACAGTGTTGTGTACATATTTTACAGCCACTGCTTCCTCTTTTACCTACCTCTTAACACCTGAAATTGTGCCTGAAAACCTGGTCTAAAATGTGGTCAAACAGTAATGCGGTAGAGCGAACTGAACAAGCAGCACACAAGAGTGAAGAAGTCTCCAGTGTGGCAATGGAGTAATCCAATCTGGATACCACAGGGAGGAGCTGTGGCTCTGTTCTGAGCTGCTGAAGCCAGTGGGGGAAAAATAGCTGAAAAATGTACTGTAGCAAAACCGATGGTAGGAGAGGAAAGGTAGGATTTTATAAGTTCCTGAATTTTATGACTGCACTGCAACAGTGGAATGTCCACTCAATCTGT
>NC_048304.1:102169776-102174776 GCF_013100865.1 Trachemys scripta elegans | reverse complement strand
TAGCAAGATAAAAAACTCAACAGGGTGTTTTATAAATATATTTGATATTTTGTCATCAGATGCTTTACATCATCTCACACGGAATTCAACCAATTTTATAAAGGACATTTGGAAAAATAAAAAGACTTAATTGAGCAGTAAAAGTATATACCACATTTAGGGAAAACCAGGCATGTAAAAATATCAATTTAATAAGCACTGTTTAAGTTGCTAAAACTGGGGGGGTTTTCCTTCCCCCCTTAGGATCTGAATGAAAAAAATTATTAATAGGAAATCCTGCTGGAGTTTTTATTGCCTATTTCCTTTCGGGAAGATGGCATTGTTCCTCTTTTTAAAAAGGAAAGGGGCGTAAAATAAGACTAGGCATATGACAGACATCCTTCAAAAGCTCAAATTGCAGGAGTATGCTGTTATGTATTTTTGTTACTTACACGGCAGGTCTGTTCTATTTTTAAGTAGGGCTGTGCTGCTGTGTAAATATCCCTTCCCTAGAAAGGGTTCTTGGCATAATGTTGTTTTGATTAAGGGAGATTTCTATTCTATTCTGTTCAGGTTCTTATACAGTTCCTCAACCCAAAGCAGTGTTTTTTTTCCCCCCCTGCAGAGCTCCAGGACAAAGTAAAGTTTTATTCCCCACATCAACATTTCCAGAAATTCTTACGTGAGCAGTTAGGACTTGGGGAAAACCCACCCATTGATCCACACTTTAAAGACATGTTGTGGGAGTTCATTTGTTAAATGGAAACAAACAAACCTCTTCCATGTTTGCTAGGTAAATGTCTCAAAGGCCTAAGCCTTCAGACTCTTACTTCCCTGAGTAGTCCTTACTCAAGTGACTAAGAGTTGCAGAACTGGGTTAATAGGACTGGCCTCATTCAAGCCTTTGGGAATTTTGCCTGTGCCGAGACTGCAGACTAAAGGCCATATGGGCAGAAAAGCAGAGTAAAACATGTTGTGCCACTTCTCCCCATGAGCACATGGAGGCGAAAAATACAATCTCTTTGCATTCATGGGGTAGCTCCAGAAGGACAATAGTGGTAATATTACCTCAAGAATTCTGTTTTCAAAGGGCAGTTTTAAGATCCTGTAGGAGCCCTACCAATGTTGGCCAGCGGGGAGAGGCCATGGTAGTCTGGCTTTGGCAATTTTTAAATCAAGATTAGATGTTTTTCTAAAAGAGATGCTCTAGTTCAAACAGGAATTATTTCAAGAAAGTTCTATGACCAGTGTTATCCAGGTCACTACATGATCACAGCAGTCCCTTCTGGCCTTAGAATCTATGACTCTACACTGGCCCCACCAACTTTAAGGCTGTGCCAGCTGACTCCAAGAACCACAGTAGGGCAGATATTGAAGTCTTAAACTCCAGAACACTTTAGCACTGTTGGAGACACACAGTCCAAGGAGTTAATTTAGCCTGTTCTTTAACCTCTCTTCATTGTATCCCCTCCCCAACTGCCATGATTACAGCTTGTGTCATCATGTTCAGCACAGATGTTTCAGCAGCTGTACATAGTGAGCACATTTTAAAATATTTTCTTCCTTTCTGACAGATTCAAGTGGTCTGGGAGCAATTCCCTATTGCTCTAATGAGGAATAGCACTGGAAGTGGCAGAAAATATCACAATGCACAAAACTTCCTAAGTTCACCACTGTATCTGATGTCTGCTATTGTGTCAGCTAGGCAGCCAGGTTTGATTTTGAGGTGAAATGGGTTCCCTTCTTTTAGGACAGAATGACAGGCACAGTAACTCACTGGAATATTATTATTTGTATTTTTGGGACTCAAAGCCAGCTCAGAGATCAGGGCCCCATTGTTCTAGACAGCATACAATCACAGAAGTAAAAGACCTTATAATGCTAGTAATTATTCCCCAGAGCACTCTAAATGTCAGAGAGCATCAGCCCAGGGAAGCCAGTTTTCCAACTTTGGTGCCTAAATTTGGATGCTTATCGCACATTTATGAACTCAAACTAGAATGTAGGCACCTCAAATGAGTATTTGGGCATAATATTAAGTGCCCTTTTAAATGTCTAAGTGCTAAATTAAGACATGAATATTTGGAAATGGAACCCTGAAATCACTGTTTCTTTACCTCCTTCAGAACTAAGGATTAAGGAGTGGAGACTTAGGGTATGTTGACCCTGCAATTAAAAGCCCCTAGCTGGCCTATGCCAGCTGACTCAGTCCTGCAGGACTTGTGCTAAGGGGATGTTTCATTGCACAGTTGATGTTCAAGCTCGGGCTGGAGCCCAGGCTTTGGACCCTGCAAGGTGGGAGAGTCCCAGAGCTCAGGCTGCAACCTAAGCTCAAACATCTACACCACAATTAAACAGCCCCACAGCCTGAGTCCCACAGGCCAGCCAGCCGTGTGTGTCTAATTGCAGTGTAGACATACACTTAGTGGTTCATCTAAGTTTGAAGATCAGCAAAGAATAGGTTTTACTTCCTACTCCAACAAGTTCTTCAGCACTACGTGTTCAGCTATCTCATCATTTAGCGGTAGAAGGTTCAAAGCAGCATGTCGTGTTCAATAGTGTCATTGCTGGTTTTATTAGGTTGGCAATCAATTGCACTTTGTAGTAGATGTATTAGTTCTATGGTGCCTGAATTTAGATATGCCAGTTTGGGTTTTAGGCTTGTCACAGCTCACTGTTATTATGATCATAGCTAACAGCCTTACACATATCTAATGTCGAAGCTTAATAAGTTCCCTTCAGCAGACAATGATTTTGGCAGAGGGTAGGGGTCAAAGGAGTGCCACCAGGTATAAGTGTTCTTTCAGACATACCATCAGCGCCGCTATTTTGCTCTAATTGTTTTTTTAAAATGTTATCTTCTCTAGACTGCAAAGCGTAATTTTTTTTTGCCTCTTATAGAATCTCTTCTTCTAATTCCTCTCTCTCTGATTCAGTATCAGGAGTTTGTCCTGGAGATTCAGGGTCTGAACTGTGTCCAGGGCTGTTTCAGTAGCTAATACCATCACTTCTAACATCTGCTATCAGTTCTTCAGCATTTGTAAGAACCATCAGATGGCTCTTACTGCGTTTTTTGAACCATCAGATGGCTCTTACTGCGTTTTTTTTTTTTTAAATAATTAAGCAAGTAGAGAAGGAAAGTTCTGTGGGCTCTTGAAGTTGAATGACCATATCATTGTTTTTCAGAAATTGGCAACAAGTGACATATTAGCCTAGCTGCGTGGCTTGTAGATGGCAACTGGACAAAAATATGCAAAAATGGGTTTCAGAACTAATTCACTTGTTGTAACACAATTCCAGAGCCTGCATTAGCCATCTCTCTCTTTTGAAATTTATCCATTTTCATTGCCTTTTACTCTAGTGACACTCAACTTCTTCTACAACAGAGAATTAAGGGTTGAATTCGCAACTGCAGCATAGTTGCTCAGGGAGTGCAGACATAGGTGGTTTTATTCCAACTTTATACCCTCTCAACCAACATTGGGGCTGGCTGGAGGTTAATCATGTTCTCAAGTTAAGTTAGAGCAGCCCTGAGGCTACTCAAAGTCATACTGCCCCTCAAAAGCTCATTCTATCTGGGAGGATTGTAGAAGAATGGCAGTGCCCATTTTGCCTATTTACACCCCATTCCAGGAAAGGAACAGGTCATCTCTGCATTACCTAGGGATACCCCTTCACTGGAAAAATCTACAAACTGGTCAGTTAAAAGAGCCTTCTGTCTTCTTTTCAGTAGCAGCACAAAACAGGGAAAATGGGTAGGGCTAGAGGAGAGCCAGGATCTCACCCAAAGTGTGTCCCGGCTATCATTTTTCTTAACTAGATTCAGATATAGCAAAACACCCGAAGGGACTAAAATGTGATATTTGCTTCTTGAATTAGATACAAAAACAGCCTTCACACTGTCTCTCTCACCCTGGAAAAAAAGCATCCTGTTAGGTTTCTTTTTATTTAATTATTTAAGTGTACTGTTCTCATGCTACCATCACTAGAAGCACAGTTACTGTTTCACAACTTTAGAGGCTCCTCCCTCCCTTTAATAAAAATGCTGTCTGAGGCAGCATCTCTACTCTTATCAGTCACATGGATGATTGTTTAAAGGGAGAAGTGGAAGGAAGATGTCAAACCATCATTTGTTTCAGAGTCCCTCCCATGTCATGTTCTCTAATACCGTTTACTGCAAAGTGTTATTTGGGATGGATACATATAGAGGAGTTTAATACCTTTCTTGATCACTAAATTCACTTAAAAACAAAATCTAAATTGTTATAAATTGCTCTACTGGTGCTGGTTCCTAATTCCTTCTTTCTCCTCATCCTCCATTTTCTCTTACATGGATATAATGCCAGCAGCAGGCCCAGTTCATGCCAAAACCAACCAACCACATCTTTAAATTGCATTAAGAGTCAGAACTAAACCACAATTCAGCAATACCAATTTCATCGTTTCCTTGTGTTTCAGGAAATTGAATATAAGGGAGATCAGTAATTCACACTGAAAAGAGAAATAAAGGCCTAAATACTGGCTCTTTTAGGGGGAAGAAAAAGACCCATGAACATCAGTGGAAGCACAAGGGATATTTCTGTTGCAGTTCTACCTTTCCTAAAATCCACAGAAAAGCTATCCCAGCTTAACTGGAGCACAGAGGATCATTGCAGGCAGCGTTACATGACCTTTAGCATATAGAGTCAAACTGGCAATACTCCCTATGAAAGGTGCTAATATGGGCTCTAACTGGTCTAGATAATACTTAGTCCTGCCATGAGTTCAGGGGACTGGACTAGAAACCCTCTCGAGGTCACTTCCAGTCCTACGATTCTATGATTCTATGCTGGAGAGAATACAGGCCTACATTGACGCAATACTGGCCAGATCCTTAACTGGTGTAATTCAGCATAGTTGCAGTGACTTCAACAGAGCTACATAGATTTACACCAGCAGAGCATCTGGCCCACTTTGCACTACAAAACTCTCTCAGGAATGATCTTTGAATGGGGGGGGGGGGAATAACAGAGCAACAAATT